>NW_026932325.1:0-5102 GCF_032062105.1 Saccostrea cuccullata | reverse complement strand
TGGGGACTTTCCTAACCCCCCGTTACAATTAGCACTATTAAAATTGAACCGGTCTTTTGCCGACTCCTCATATTTATGTACGAATTTCTCTTAGACAAAAATATGTCTTCTATTGATTCTTTTTGGTCTTGTCGTTTAGCGATCAAATACGAAATAACTTTACAGCTTTCCGCATGAAGAACTACTATTCATTCTAGACTTCAATTTCTGAACTTTGAATATTATCCTTAACATCATATTTAGCTCAATGCCTATGGATTCTCTTCGGCAAATTTCCACATCAGAATTAATTTTTTCCATAAAAGTGTGGCAATTAGGGATCGTATTGTTTTTAAAATTATCAATTTTGTGTCTGCATGGTCGTGTTAGAGTTATAGGAATATGTTTAAGGATATGTGATTTGATATTTTTCGTGTCATGTCGTTTGTACGTGTGTTCCAAACAAGTTGAACAGAATGGGAGTTCAAACGTCACACACCAATGGTAATATTTCTTATCTGGGTGTTGTTCACATATTTCATGCCTCTATAATGCCTCGTTATTTAAATCCAATAAGTCCATTTCTATGCTGTGCAGTTCTGTACAATGGGCATCGTAGAATATGCTGGTAGTATGCTCATTTTTTGTTAAAATCTTTTCTTTTGTTTGTGTTGTCAACGTATTCCCCATAACAAAATTACTCTACAATAGGATAAAAAATATTAACGTGCAATTTTAATATACAGAAAATTATTTTTAGCAATAATTTTCCCTAAAGATCAATTCCATCAAGAGAATTTAAAAAGTTTTGAATTTTGAAAGATCCATGCAAACGCAAGTACATGTATGATGTTTATGAGAATAAGAGGGTTGATCAAAACGTGTGTTGAATTTTTTAACACCTTATTTTTATATTAGAGGACGCTATTAAATAAAGATTGAAAAAGTGTAGTTATTCAAGACATAAATCAATCCAAAAATATACATAACAACCCATATATCAGTTATTTTTCGTGTATGTCAACATCACATCTTAAATTTACCCGCCATGTTTACTGACCTTGACAGATTTTATTTTGGGACAGCCAATGAGATTAAGGATCTATGGGGAGCGAATTTTTATGGAATTACCTTATTTTTAGCCTAAATATCGCTGTTTACGAAAAAATAAAATATGGTATGATTTTGATTTTATTTATCTATGTTTAGTGAAACTATTCATCACAATTATTTTTAAACACCGACACCTGCTTTTTAAGTTATTCTAAATTTCAAGTGCAAGTATCGGTACGTCACGCGTGAAGTGTCATGGTTATTGAGTGAAACTACAGATAAGCAGAAAGATTTATTTTACATGGTTTCCGCGTTTAACGGGCTATGTGGTCGACAGTGAATAAAAATTTCGTCTTATTAGAAGTAAGTTGAATGTAAAAACTATTTCGTCTGCCTGCGGTCGCCCGTATTTAAAAAATATTTTGCACCATTACAGAGATGCTGTGGAATTGTAGCCCTCTCCAGAAAACATCAATAAAATAATCGGAGAGGGCTAAGTTATTGCAGCTAATTTGAAGTCATCCAGATCTGTTCCGCATCACTAACGTTGCACGTCATAACATACATGTATTCTTAAACAGTTACAAGGGATTATTAAGGATAAATTGAAAATATTCTCTATGATCACGAACCTTTGGAAGCTTTAACGAAGAGTGTTATGTCTTTATCTGTTTTAATATATAGATCTCTGTCAATGAATGCAAGACAAATGATGACTAATACTTGTCGCTAGACTTGAATTTCAAAAAATTAGTATCACATGTTATCGCATGAAAAATACCCCCGTGCCCCCCCCCCCCCTCCCTAAAAAATAATTAAAAAAATAAATCAGGTACTCAAACACACGTTTATGAATATAGAGATGGTTTTGCACTATCACATGATATTTATCAGAATAATCGAGTTTCTGTTTTCAACAATGATGTCCTTGCAGTATGTGTTTAGTTAGTGTTTGTGTAATTAAGGAAAACACTGATGCTGATGTTTAATTAAACATAAATTTTTTCGAAATGTTTTTTAATTCATTCAAAATCATTTGGAGTGACTGCAGTTCATTCCAACAACAAACGATGATTAGCATTCCCATGACGGGCATATTCTTAATTTTTCATTTGCTCTTTGGAAACACCAAATAGACTTCATTTATTTCCTATCAATATACGAGGGTACCAAAAAAGTTAAAAATGTATTATAGCATCATTTGTATTACAAAAACTATATTCTACAACATAGAAAACAAAAGCAATGCATATTCTACACAGGCATGGGGTAATTGAATAAAGTAATTGTAATTGAGTGTAATTAATTACATTTCTCAAAGTAATTGGAAGTAATTTGTATTTGAGCGAGCCTTCAATTACAAGTAATTGAATGTATTTAAATACATTTCAAAAAAGGTCATGTACGAGGGCCGTTCAAAAATTACGCGGACTTGTTGCACAGAAAAAATATTTGACGACATAAGGGGGAAAAATGTCACACATAATATAAAAGAATCTTTGCTTATATGGTCTTCAAAATTTAATATCAAAATGTTGTAAATTGTTATCACTTTTGAGTGATTTTTCAGGACATATCATAAAGTCACGGAGCAGCAAATTAAAATCTTCGACGTCACAGGCATTATAAAAATATGTGATTGAGCTTTCATTTTCTCAACATTTTCCCAAGTGTACCTGTACAGTTTGAGTTACCTTATCTACTCAACATCCAAACACCATTTCTTGTCAAGCATAAAATCTTTTAAACAAATAAACAATATTCTTTTATGTTTTAAAACCAAACACTGCAGGTATTTATGAGATATAGTGTGATATTGGTGACTCTCAATACGTTTCTTTCCAGTCCGGATAAAGTTTTCGTCGATAATCTTTTCCCGTCCCCCCGTATAGCCTTTTTACACAGGTCTTACGGTCTAAAATTTCAATTTGCTATTTGTGGACGAATGTCACGAATACCCTAGTTTACTACATGTTTTATTATGGATATTTTGGGTATATGTTGGCGATATCTCGAGCATTACACATAATGTAACAAAATGTGGTGCGCCGTCAATTCAGACGACGTCATTTTCACAGTCGTTTTCACGGGAATCGCATCAGAGAAAAATCACTATATTTCTGTTAGTACTTCAAATATTACGTCAGAAATCTATTTTTCATAATAATAGAACAATTTAAAGATACATTTGAGAAAATTGTTGAAAAATATCGCGAAGTATAGAAAATTAATGAGTAAAATTTTGGATTCCGCATGCTTTTGCTTCAAGTTTTTTGTCGGTCCGTACCTCTCCATCAGCGATATCAACATACCGAAAATTTTTAGTAGAATTTTTTTAAAAAAAGAATTTTGCCTAAATTTATTGGAATCTTTAGGATACATATTTCTGTGAAATTTCATAAATATATGACGTCTGTAAGAGTAAATAATAGCACAGACCGCGTAATTTTTGAACGGCCCTCGTATTTTCAATTACTTTTCTATTACATCTCAAATATTTTTTCTAAATGAAAGTTTATATTTAAAAAGGTGTCTCATACTGATACATAGTTTTATACTGGTGGGTTCTATTTATCAGGTGATCGGCAAAATAACTCTTTATTTGTTTGCTTTTTATTTTCATTAAATGGTTTTATTTGTTTAAGTTCCCATCTTCATATTACCGTTCACCGTTCCCAAAAAGAAAGAAAAATACAAAAAAAAACCACACACAAAAACGGAAAAAGTGTGATAGCAACTAACGATCAACTTTACTGTATGTGCGTGGTATATGTAATGCTAAAATTTGCCATACACCATACTGGTGTAGATGGGCTTGTGTTTGTACAATAATTAATTGTCTCATAATGTTTAATTTGTTTTAAGTGTGTCACACTCATTATAAGGTAAAGGTCTAATTCTCATCAAGGTGTGAACCCCTATCATACCCAATGTTGATTCAAAAACACTAAATATGAAGTAAAATCCATCGCTATAGGAAAAAATCTTATTTAAAAATATCTTTATTTTTTATAAAAATAAAACTCAAAGTAATTGAAATGTATTTAATTACATTTGTCAAAGTAATTGAAAGTAATTAATTACATTTCAAAGTAATTGACCCAAGCCTGATTCTACATTTTGGCATTACCAAAGTCTTGAGAGGTTTGATGATTAAAATGAATAAATTAGGGAGAAATGGCAAATTATTGTCAGTCATTGATGATTGCCATTTAGATACACATAGTATTTTGTTGTTGATGCATGTCAAATGGTTAAATCTCACTGAACTTAATGATGCTAGTAAAAGTATGGATATTTTAAACGCCACAATATCAAAGGCTATAAACTCATACAATATTTACTAGTATTCATAAAACGATTTAATTCATTCCGATCCAGAATTCGCGGAGACTTTCTTCATAAATACGTACATTTGGCTTCACTTCGGACATATCCACATTCAAGAAAAGAAATGTAGTGTTCCACAGTCTAGGAACAACTGGTCAGAGGTCAGAGTTAACAAAACACGTAAACCCCGCTCGAGACGCTTCAAACGCATTAAGACAATCGCGAGGGACGGACCCATACAAACTCCTGACGTCTGCCCAGTGCTCAATATATCTAGTGCTCCTCTCTCCGAATCGGAGACCTCACTTCTCTCAAAGGGGCTAAATTTCTGCCCCACGCCACATGAGGTCGATGAAAAACAATAGAGAGGACATCCGAGCATTCTTCCGGAGACTTCGTCTGAAGGAGCACTTCTCTAGAAAAACTCCGAAGCAAATTCATACGACTCTTCCAAGCCAGATTTGCACGACCTAGAGGAACACAAACTCTATAAGCCCAAGAGTGCCTGGGAACCTACACCGGGCAAGTGCGGCGCGATTGAGTCGTATATTGATGCCGTTAGTGACATAGAGAAGCTCCTTCAATGCCAGAAAAATCCCGAAATTTGAGAAGGAGGAAACGCCCCTAAATTTAAAAAATGGGATACATTGAATTAAAAAAGCAGACAAAAGGTCACAGTTGTAGAATGGATAAAGAGACTTACATGGCAGGCCCATAAACAACTCTCAAGAAAGTTTTTC
>NW_026932324.1:0-5161 GCF_032062105.1 Saccostrea cuccullata | reverse complement strand
ATGATATGGCAAAACAAAAACCAAAAAAAATCGTAGACAATCCAGTGTCTACCAGTAATAATGGCATAAAAAAGTAAGAAAAAATTCAGTATAAAAAATTGCATTTGCTGATAAGTTAGCATCCTTGTATATAACAAAGAACTGTTGATTTTCTTGTTTCAACAATGTGTTTGTCAGTAGCTTATCTCGTTTTAGAGATTGTTCGTTATTATACATAGAGTACTAGGTAGTAGAATCAACTCCAATTGCAGGTAAAAAGAGTATAATGCTACATAAGAAAGGGAAGTTCACGTTTGAGAAGTTGAAGTCATCATGTTTTTATAAAGCTTTGATGTAAGGTTACCATCAATCTCTTTGCCTGGTAAATATCAAACTAAGAAACAGATATCGATGTGCTAAACATGTTAAACACTGCAGTATCTTTTATTTTAAGCTCAATGAGATATATATTTATCGAGTCAAAATAAAGTAACTGGAAGTAACTGTTGTTATCTAAAGAATAGTTGTCGACATATTAAACCATCGAATTGAATGCTACAGGAAGTGTATTTAGCACATCATTTGCACATTATTTATACTAAAGCCAAATCTAATATAAACATTATATATATAACTGTTGGTGTTACCTGGGTACAATAGAAAGCCCTGCTAAATATCACAAGCTGACAAAGTCTCACGATGATGGTTATATTGGTTTACAGTTAAGTCGAACATTTTTTACACACCCACATCCGTAAAAACTTTCACTTATACATGGATACCCATGTTAAAACTAATGTCCAAATATCTCACTTCTATTCTCAATGACCGTGAAGTGTAGGGCAGCGCAGCAAGAATTCCATCGGTATCGAAAGCAAGTCTTTTAACTTGCTTAGATAGCCGAGCGGTGTGCACTGCTAGGAGACAGATTCCGAAGGTCGAGAGTTCAACCCCGGGTCGGGCGGAAGTGGGTATATATATATATATATATATATATATATATATATATATATATATATATATATATATATATATATATATATATATATATAAAAAGCACTAAAAAAACAACAACACTGTATATCCTAAATGTCGGATCTACAAAGTAGATCCAAGGTAGAAGGATGGAAATTTATATAAAGCACTAAAAATGACCAACGACACGAACAATAAAAATTGTCAAATTTTCGGAGGCCCTCCCTTCCTCAGGACAAAGAAAAAAGTTAGAAAGTCATAAGAACAAAGGAAAAAGAGAAACAAGAACAACTAGCACTACTACTAAACTACTAAACACTAGATATTTACATACTTAATTACATGATGAATTGGGTTTTTAAGAACACTAATAAAGAAAGAAATCCGGACCGCTATGAAATGCGTCCGGTCTATCGGGTATACTGGGCGAAGTGCGATTTACATAATTGAACGAATCAATTATGCTAATTAATTACGACAATGAGTAAAAAATCGTACATTGTTTCATTTGGCGTACATTGTACGAAGAAAAATAATATAGCTGGGATTTACATAATTGAACGAATTATTTCAATTATAATTGATCATAATTCATATGATTAATTCCCAGCTATATTATTTTTCATTATTCTTTATTAAGTAAAGTTACATTTTGAGAGAATACAATGTACGATTTACCGATTGTCGTAATTAATTAGCATAATTAATTCGTTCAATTATGTAAATCGCACTTCACCCGAGTATACCCCAGAGACCGGACGCATTTCATAGCGGTCCGGATTTCTTTCTTTATTAGTGTTTTTAAAAATTCCAATTCATCATGTAATTAAGTATGTAAATATCTAGTGTTTAGTAGTTTAGTAGTAGTGCTAGTTGTTCTTGTTTATTCTTTTCCTTTGTTCTTATGACTTTCTAACTTTTTTCCTTCGTCGCTAGGAAGGGACAGGGCGTCCCGAAAATTTGACAATTTTTATTGTTCGTGTCGTTGGTCATTTTTAGTGCTTTATATATATATATATATATATATATATATATATATATATATATATATATATATATTAAATGAATATGACGAAGATTTTTTTATTTTCATAATAACTTTTTGTGAATAGAACTTGTAACTGGGTGATTTTTGACTAACAATACGTTGTATACTAATTGTTAGACCATTACATTTACACTTTTGCACAATTTGATTACTTATTATTCCGTCCACCTACTCAGTAATCATAATAATTGATGTCAGAACATGGCACCTAGAGCACCTGATTACACGATTGAAATTTCCAGATATCTCTGTTTTAATTAATGGTCTGGTCTCAAATTCGTTTCGGTAAAACAAAAGAGATATGTGATTCTTTCTTATCCCCATACTTTAATTACGGTACTATCGACTACCTAAAAGAAATGCATATTTTTGGGTTGGTTGTCTTAAAGAAAAAAAAGATGATTTTTTTTTTTAGATAATCAAATTTTTCGACGAGACATGAGACCTAGTTGAGCGCTGTAAAAAAAAATCTTGCTATTGATCAAGAAATATAAAAAGGCAGAATCACTTGGAAATTTGGCCTTTATATAGAAATTGCAATACAAGCCCATGCACACAAAATGCAGTTAATGACAATTACAATTTATCTTCTGACTAATGCATGCAGAAATGGAGATTACATAGAGTCTCATTTCGAATTTGTTGGTCATGTTCCTATTCCAGTCGATGCTGACGCTGCTAGTAAGGAAAGGTCTCTAAGTCACTGCCTTTCCTCCTGTATACAGAACAGCAATTGTTATTTTTTCGACTTTTCTCACAACGGTATTACAGTAACTGAGACTTGCTAGATGTACGAAAGGAACAGAACACGTGTTATTGGGGCAGGTGGTGGGTCATGCAAACGCTTTGAACTGGTGAGATTATATTGTATTAAACTTAGTTGACATTATATATATTATTTATCATATCATTATAATAGATTTCTTATCTGTTTTCATGGTTTTCAGAGTAATGTTCAAATATTTGTACATTGAAAATAATCATTTAATTTATTTTTTGTAATTATTTAGATACAATTGTGCGAGAGAGAATTTACACAACCTTGCAGATGTCCGGAAAATCGTAACGGAGAAAGATGTCAATACAAATACGGTAAAATTTTAAAGCTAATTTCAAAATATAAAACCTTATAAACATAACATCTAAACAAAAAAAAACTATATTTATAAATTAAATTGTATGTTTTTAAAAGGTTGCAGTGGAAATCTTGTATACCTTGCGACAACTTCAAATTCATTTCATCGAGAGTTTTCATATGGAGTTTCACTTGAATTATTTTGCGACACTGTAACGGAAGGTGGAAGTTGGATAGTAAGTTATCTTTTTTCATGCCTTTTTGTCCCTGTCGAACTGATTCGACATTAATTTATTTTAATTAAGCTACTTTCAAAGGCAAGAAATATGTATTTTTTTCATGCAAGTATTAACTTAATATTAAAAGCATTATATGAAATGTATAGAGAAAAACAAACAATATTTAATTTCAAAACCCATCAAATAATATAAAATAGAAGCAGAGCAAACACGGACCTCCGAAACATTAGAGTGGAAATCGGGGGCCATGGAAGAGTGAGCATCCCCTGTCGACTAGTCACACTCGCCGTGTACTACTTGTCATGATCATGAAATAACAAAAAATACCTTGTCAATTCAGTGTGTAAAAAATGGACAAACAATAAGCATGAATAATGACAGACAGCATATAACTCAATGATAAATTGAATCTTCTGAAAAGGTCATATATCTAACCTAGAATGTACCAAATGATACATTTAAATGAGACTGCTGATATTCTTGTTTCTTCAACTTGTTTTTCAATAATTTACCTCCTGTTAGAAATTGTACATTCGTAGAGTATTGAGGCAACGCACTACGAAAAAATAAGCACTTTAAATAAATTTTTCAAAGTGCTTAAAATTGGGACAAAACCAACGCACTTTGAAAATATTTTCAAAATGCGTTTACTTAATTTTGGTCACATTGAACGGGATTATTTTGCGTCAGCCATGATTTGACATGAACCCAAGTGAAATACTGTTATGACACCTTTAACCTGATAGTATCTATAATTATTTCACCTTTCCGTCTTCGATTTCCCTTACTTATTACGAAATTTGCATAGGGTGTTAAATCAACCTACGAAAAAGACAACTCATTTGATGCTGTTGTGCTCTCAATTATTTCAAATAGGTCGTAATTCACTCTGAATTTATACGATTTTTTTTCGTTCGAAGATTACACGACGGTTGTTCCCAGGAATGCTCCTTGGCAGCTGAATCCGCGTTTAATTTTAGATGTTCTAGTTGGTTCCGTTCCCATTCATTTTGTTTTAATAGATTTAAGAACAGTATCACCAATTGTTTTCTTCACATTTCATGAGCAATGAAAATTGAGTACTTGAATTTCCTTAGTTTGAAAAATACATGGGAAAAAGACGTTGAATTTTTATACCCGCACTTTCTAAAGAAAGTTCGGGTATATTGTTGTTACTCATGTCCGTCTGTCCGTCCGTCCGTCCGTCTGTCACACTTTTCTTCCCTGAACTCCTCTTACATTTTACACAGTAGCCTAATCATCTTTTGGGAGATGGTTGGTGGTGTCATGTAGATGTGCAGTAAGGTTTCGGAATTTTGATTTTGCCCCGGGGGGTCAAATGGGGGTCGAAAAATGACGTTTTTTATGCAAAAAGCCCCGTCTTCCCTGAACTCCTCTTACATTTTACACAGTAGCTTAATCATCTTTTGGGAGATGGTTGGTGGTGTCATGTAGATGTGCAGTAAGGTTTCGGAATTTTGATTTTGCCCCGGGGGTCAAATGGGGGTCGAAAAATGACGTTTTTTATGCAAAAAGCCCCGTCTTCCCTGAACTCCTCTTACATTTTACACAGTAGCCTAATCATCTTTTGGGAGATGGTTGGTGGTGTCATGTAGATGTGCAGTAAGGTTTTGGAATTTTGATTTTGCCCCGGGGGGTCAAATGGGGGTCGAAAAATGACGTTTTTTATGCAAAAAGCCCCGTCTTCCCTGAACTCCTCTTACATTTTACACAGTAGCCTAATCATCTTTTGGGAGATGGTTGGTGGTGTCATGTAGATGTGCAGTAAGGTATGGAATTTTGATTTTGCCCCGGGGGGTCAAATGGGGCAAAAAAAGACGTTTT
>NW_026932323.1:0-5176 GCF_032062105.1 Saccostrea cuccullata | reverse complement strand
TTAAGGCTTTCGAAGTTGGAATCAAATGTTTTATTGATATATATAATAAAACAATTGCAAAGAAATTGGCAAACGAAATAGAAAGTATAATTGTTTCCATCAGAAGTAGAATTCTTCTATTAAACTATTCAGAGGGCCCAATTAGGGAACTCTGATAAAGAAATCTGTGAGTAGTACTCACATGTCAGAGGCTCTGGTACCTTGCACTGTTTCCAGTAAATAATATCGATTTTAGTAAATATGATAAGTATTTCATTTACTTAGTATTATCTTAAGTAATAATATTATAGATTTTTAATTAATTTCAGAATTACATTTACTTAGTAATAATTCATAAAATTTAGTAAATAGAAAGCATATTATCTCTAAATTAAGTAATAATAATTTAACAAAAATGAGTAGTTCATTTACTAACTTTAAGTAATACAATTCCTATAATTTAAGTAATTCTATTGATACTTAGTAAATCATTTTTTAAGTAAATGAATTCATGCTTATTACTAATTATGATTACAATTACTAACCATGATAGTCATTTACTTGCTATTCTGACTAAATGGATTACTAATAATTACTAGTTTTTCTTAATCTAATATCTTATTTTAAAAACAACAAGTAAAACTTTTTTTAGAGTGTAGATAGGAAAGCTCCACAACATTTGATTTAAGATGTAAGCAGATATGTCAATTTTGATTGTACTCGTATACGATAGGTGTTTTAATAGTGCGTGTATGTGTCAGTTTTAGCATTCCTTTAAAGATAAATTAGATATGTGGCCAAAAAAAAAAAACATGTTTGAATCCATACAGATAGGATATCTTTTGAAGTTGGTCTTAATGATTAATTAAATAAAACGAAGTCAATTCTCTTAATTTTGTCATGGATCATTTTGGATATTGTAAAGGATAACGAACGAAAGAAATCATCTCATATTTGAATAAGTATTAAAGTAAAGTTTGAAATTGGAATATTTTTGTCTAACAATGCCATTTCGGCTACATTTGAAGTATGGCCATAAGTTATTTTTAAGCTTTGCATGATGGTCTGATATAAATAGATTATATATGTATTCTAAAGAGACAAAAATTGACAACAATGGAGAAGTCATACCCGAGCTTAGGAGATGAAACCCTTTTGGTCTCAAAAGACTTATTGTAGTTGTGTTACAATAAACGTAAATTAGAGTTATTTCAGATAATATATTTATCGTTTTTATTGTAAATGAATGAAAAACTGGTCCTGAACTTTAACACATCTCGGTGTTTTGTTTAAAAGGAATGTCATGGAATATCCTATATCCAAATGTCCATTTGTCTTCATGAAGGATAATAGCTATACAAAACTGGTTCATTCAGGATGTGTATATCTTAATTATTTTGCCTAATTGATTTGGTTATCATCAGAAACTAGAGGTACTGTTAAGCAATGAGCGCACTGAATCATACACCCGCTTCCCAAATGGTCAAAATGACAAAGTCCATGTTTGGCATTGGGAGACCCGATACAAGGGTCAGATCAAAAAGTAAAATAGGAGGTGCACAATGGCATTATGTGATAAAGAATCGGTGAAAGTATCATAAAATTTTATTCAGTGATATAGGAGGAGTTGCAGATAAGAGATGGGTACCAATATTATAGAAAAATTGGCAGTGTCCAGTTTTGCTCTGAGAAACCCAAAATATGT
Organism: Saccostrea cuccullata; assembly: GCF_032062105.1. Taxonomy (NCBI): domain Eukaryota; kingdom Metazoa; phylum Mollusca; class Bivalvia; order Ostreida; family Ostreidae; genus Saccostrea; species Saccostrea cuccullata. The sequence goes on along the minus strand of NW_026932323.1, from coordinate 3,492 downwards.
GTCCGATCAAAAAGTATAATAGGAAGTTACGATGGCACTACGTAACAAAGATTCTGTGAAAGTCTCATTTTAAAATTTCATTCAGTGGTAAAAGAAGAATTGCGGATAAGAGATAAGAAGCGTAACATACAGATGTACAGACAGACAAACGGACATCCCGATCACTATATACCCTCCCACTTTTCAAGCGGGGGATATAATAAATGCATATGAGTACAAAGACACTGAAAAACTACTTATTAAACTTTAATATATGGATCACAACATGTCTCCAGTACGTGCATGAAGACTCCCGCAAAGGCGAAAGCTAGAAAAACATTAGTTAGCACCAAGGCAAGTGATTAAAACTATTTGTCATAATGGTTTATGATACAAAACTGAAGGCAATTCTAGATCCAAAGGCGATTTCATTTTCCTAGCTAAGCTTATTACACTGAGTCTCATTCAATTCAGTTTGGCTAATGACAATGTCAAGATCACATTAGTTCTATGTACAGCTCGTTTCGCATTTCTTTCACTACGACTACATCTGGATACAGTAGCTGACCAAGTGAAGTTAGGAGAATCACAATTAATTTAGAGAAGAACAGATAGAGAAGAACAGATAATCCGCGAAAAGGCTAAACATGCTTAAATGTTTATTATAAATAGTCACACATGTTACATGGAATTTAGAAAATTGGGGAATATTGACAGCATTTAGACAATTTTTAGAACCAAAAATAAGAATGGCATAATACATTGAATTCGTTAGCTCGATCCGCTATGAGTGCGAGTTTTGTGAGGATTCCCACATAAAATCCCCCGGAAGTAACCCGTCAAGGCCTTCTTTTTACTTTATGAAGTTAAAATGAGATATTGTCGGATTTTTCCGGAACGTGAGCGCTATGATTGACATCCTCTGCTGAATTATCCACGATAGCAATTCAGCTGGAGATGGATTTCATTACTGTCATTTAATTTTCGCAATTTGACAGCATTGTGATACGGTCTATTTTAAGCAGGATCTATTGTCTGTATTGTTTTATAGGAAAATATGTTTTCTCTTTGATGGAACAGAGCAGATATACATATTGTAGCAGTATTTATACCCCGCTTGAAAAGTGGGTGGGTATATAGTAATCCGGATGTCCGTCCGTCTGTACGTTCGTCTGTTAAGCTTTGGGGGTACCCATTATTATCCGCAACTCCTCTCATACCACTGAATGAAATTTGATAGAGTTTTCACAGAATCTTTATTATATATTGCTATTGTGCACTTCCTATTTTACTTTTTGATCGGACACATATTTTAGGTTCCCCATAGCAAAACATGGACACTGCCATTATATTCACATGGGAGGCGGGGGGTATCATTTAGTGAGCTCATTGCTCATAGTACCTCTAGTTTACTTAATAATCAATGAATTTTAATTATATTTCCCTACGTGATTTGGTGCCCCGGAATTAAGACCCAATGCTAAAATCTATGATAACCCGTTTGTAAATTTAAAGCTTATGAAAAAAAAAATACTTTTGATCCTACAAACAGCATGGCGCTTACAGAAATACTAATATTGAATCATTGTGATTAATAAGTATTTAACCAAAATTTATTAATGCATTCTGGTCATGTACAAGCAATATTAATGACGTCATCGAAACGAGCAAAGTTATGTGCAAAGAAATCTTTAGGAACCAGGCATTAGGCCTACATATATTTTTGTTTATATTTATACCATATGAAACAGTTTATTTGCTTAGGACATATTTACTATACATGGACAGTTCTAGTTTGATCTAAACTCAATTTAGGATCGATAGGATAACAGATATTGTAAATGATCCCACAATCTTTTAGTATAAAAGGTCTGTTATGTCATGTGCATATGTGTAATGTTGCATTACGCTATGGCCTGTTTTTCAGAAGTGTCAGAAAAAGCTTTTAAATGCATTATCTTTAGTTGTGTGAATAATCACTGTAATTTTGGTAAGCTCTTTATTCTTAGTTGTACTTTGGAGAAAGACAGCCATATATCATTTTTTTTAGAAAACGATGCATTGTTAGGATCTCAGATAAAATGCATACCCAAGCCCTATAGGAAACACTGTTTGATCGTCTTTCGGTAAACACTTTTGAAGTTCATACACAATTAAGTAATATAACGGTTCGTCTTATGAAATAGCTTATGACTCGGACCAAACGGAATTAACAAATTTAATTCTCTTATTTACATAAACTGAAAATGGGAACGAGTACATTTAAAACGATTTGTAAAGTGGATTCGGAAATTTAAATGAAATAAATATTTTTATTCAATATATATTACAGAACGAAAAAATTACAGTCAGCTAAAGTTTTTGGTTATACTCCTTAATGGTCTTTGTTGGCGTGTTCAACTGAGCGAAGTTACCTGACTAGAACATGTTTTAAAGAATAGAAATGAAAAAGGTGGGCGAAATGCCTACATATATAGTAGCGACAAACATGAAGTGAAGTGGGCATCTGTGCTGCCTAACAATCAAACTCATTGTAAATCAGTTTAGTTTTACAACGTCAAAAGATGATGATGAGCAATACATTGCTCTTTAGGTATCCCCTGATATCACGGAGAGCGACAGTTTCTTGATACATGTAGTTCGTATAACTTTAAAGCTTACGTTATGTAAAATCTCGACATTTTGGAAATCTCAGAAAGCCAGATTATTTGCTTGTGAAATAGCATATACACACCGCGTGGCGCAGCGGTTAGAGCGTGTACTCTAGAGTCGCGAAGTAAGGAGTCAATCCTTACGTCGCGGGTTCGAATCCCACTGTGGGACGTGAGACCGGTCCTTCGGATGACACAGTGTAAACCGAGGTCCTGTGTCGCAGTAGGTGCTGGCACGAAAAAGTAGCTCTCCATCAGCAAGTGGTGGCGCCTCCATATGGGTGAAAAATTCCCAAGAGGGACGTTAAACAACATACAATCAATCAATCAATCTAAAAAGGACAAAAGACAGCATTTTCTCATCCTTTTCAAAAGATTTTTTTTTTCAATTTTCTAAGTCGGTCTACGCTCCATATTTTAAAAGTTTATTCTAAAACTGCAGAAAATGGGCAATTGTTGGTTTACAAAGACTCATTTCTACCTCAAAAGTATAATTTTGTGACAAAACATTCGTATCTTTCAGAGAAATACATGAAGTCCATCAACCAAAGGTTATATCACAAACATAAGGCTAGTCCAGTCTGACATGGCAATGTTGTTTTTTTTTTTTTAGCTTTCTAATGGCTTCCTTGATTTTGGGCCAAATTGACATTCTTAAACGTGAAGAACCTGGCGTTAGAAATATACAATGTTCTTTTTGAGCACGGTTTTTAAAAACAGAACTTACAGATTTCGGCATAGGTATTAGATTTGTTCTAGAAGTAACCGTCAACAGTTTTCTTGACAGAATTATCTTTTTAGAAGTTCTACAGGTGCATAATAGTGTTCTCCTTAGTTATTGTTACCCGTTGATGATAAAAAC
>NW_026932322.1:0-50957 GCF_032062105.1 Saccostrea cuccullata | reverse complement strand
TGTCTGCTTGGAAAGCATTATCCACAGCCCTGGGGTCTAGAATTACGCTTTCCTCTTGACGGGGTGAGTAAAAATTCGTACGGGAAAGTACGATCTTGGGTCAAGCTCGCCCGCTTGGGAAAGTAAAAATAAATGACAGTAGACTCTAATGTTGTTGAAAGTTGTTCTTTTCACAAGTTTTGATTGAAAATTGATTTGAATTTACTTAGCTAGTGAGTTGTGTGAAGCGATATAAAGAGTTTCCAAATTAAATGCACATGATCACTACCGGAAATACTTATTTGCTGTATATTAAATGAAAAACCAAAAAAAAGGTACACTTTGGATTTCCCGGAATTAATACGAACATGATTTGAGGGCTATAACTCTTTAAATTTAAATGATTAAGGTTAGAATTAACGAAATAAATGTTGTACTAGTAATCTACTGAACAAGAATTTTTACTTTAAATAAAAATACAATTCAATATAGCATACAGTGTATTAATATATTTATATAAAAAATACAATGCAATATAGCATATTAATATTTGTCTTATATCAGAGACATAAATAGCATAAATATTTTAATTGGAGGAAAATATTCACATATCTGAACCATGGGGAAAATGTTAGCCTGTAAATGGATATATAAACATAATCATTATGACAATAAAATCTTAAATTTTGATTGTTTCATGTTTTTGTTGGGCAAGTGAATTTTTTAGGCAGGCAAGTGAAATTTATTGTATGACTTGCCCTTGGGCAAGTGAGTTATAAAAAAATTCTAGACCCCTGACAGCCTTTAGACTATAATTATAATTCTTGTAATTTCCCCTTTTAATGGAAAAAATCTACAAGGAAACAAACAATAAAGCAACAGAAACAAGACTTGAAACATAGAAAGATATCAAAATTTAAAATAAAATACCTGTAACGAGCTTCCATACTTTATTTTTTTCCTCCGAAGTTTGCCCAAAGTGAGGCTTATCTATTTTTAGGCCACAAGACAGAGGCTTTTAACAGACGATAACATATATGTAGGGTGATCAGATATCATTTTCAGGCTTAGGAAATAGGGTTTTAAGAGTAAATGTTTTGGCTTTATGAGAAATTGACGTGATTTGAATAGATAAGGAGATAAATAGAATCTTATTTCTCTAAATGGCATAATTTTTTATCTTTTTAGTTATTTTACACTATATTTACACCTGATGCTAATTTTTGGGTAAGAGTTCCGAAAATGACGATGGCTATCCGAAGAATTGTTAAGAATAGTAAGCCTATATAACATATAACGAACGCCCCAAGATTTGATACAATCGAAAGTAGATAACGTCACAATAATAGATATTTCAAATCATAATATGTTTTACAGTGTGACCGTTGAGGCGAGCGCAGTTGTACCTTCAAAAATACAGTTGAAACGTTGATCTGCCACTTCTAACCTCAAGTCGCATGAGACATCTAGATCGTGATGTCACACGAGAGCTCGTCAGGGTTTACGGAAACAGCCAAGCGTCTAGAAATCTGGTTCCCTGTCACTGTTATGCTTCGTATACTCCGCATCACCAGGGCCAGGTGGATTATAATGGATTCAGGGCTAATCTGCCCTGAATCTTAGCCCATTGTGACGTCGAATTTGCTGCGCTTCCGGTGAAGACGTTCATTGTGACGTCGTATTTTTCTAAGCCGTCAATGTAATGTGTCATTGTTGCGTCGATATTTATTTCTGTGGTTAATGGCAACAGCTAATAACACCCCACGATTTTGCACGCATTGTTCTGACCATTGAAAAGAAAGCATAGAATGTAATCCGCCTGGCTCTCCTGCCTTGGCAAGGATGAGACAGGGTACCAAGCTAAGCGTCTAGTTGAAATTCACTTGGAGCTCCTCTGGTGGCTCGTACCTTGCACACTAACCTCGGACGTCAAAGATGTTCTGCCATCTTGCTGAGTCAGTCATGTGATCTTATTTGAATTTCATTCAAATGTTGTATTTTTAAAATCCGAGTTAATTTGTATTCATGCTTTCAAAGACTACTAAGGAATGGTTGTAATTAACATGAGGAATTACGAAAATAAAGAAACCTTCAAAGAACTTTACACTTTACACAGAGCGTAATATAAAATGAGTGACAAGGCAGAAATGTGTCAACTTGATGCGCATTCCTCCGCCTATAACATCCGAGGTTCGAATGGAGCGTAGCGGAGTCAGCCGAGGATTGCCGATTGTAGAAGAAATTTTGACGAGTTTTGTAAGACTCGACCAGTGAGGAATGTAGTGGAGTCAGCCGAGGATTGCTGATTGGTTGAAACTAATAGACCTATTGCAATTTTTGTCGAAAGACATTGCAGGGTTTTTTTGTTTCTTTTTAAGATTTCTACAAACTGAAAGCCTTTTATGCTTTACGTTATTTATTTATTCGCGCAAAGGGTATCAGGTAGCAAAGGAATTCTGGGAAGGTTTCACAACAAAATTTGCTTGACGTATGTACAGATTTCATTTCACATTTCCTCTGTTCTTACACGTTAGTCTATTGAGCTAGCTGCGCTCGCTAATATGTTGGCGGTGTGACCATTGGGGCGAGCATTCATTTTTAATTTAGATCGGGTTTGTCAAACAGCACGTGGCATTGGGTACGTCTAGACTTTGACATCACATGATGTCTGAAAGAATGGGTTACCAAAATGAAGCCTGAACTGTGCTGTCTTTAATGAAGAACGGTTTATTTACTATTTATCTGCAATACAGCCATAAAATCGTTGCAATTTTTTATTTTGCTGAACTTTTGCTGTTATTCTCATTAGAACATAGCAGCTGTACAAAGCGATGCATTGTGGGTCCAAATGACTGCGAAAAAATTTCTATAGAATCTTCAATGAATGTGCAGTAGTTCGAATTTCCTATTTGCCAAGGCATTGTCATTAGAGCATGCAGTTACGAGTGTCGCTTCGCTCACTTTTATGTATCACAACAACCTTTTACAACATTATTTTACAGTAGGACAATGGCTTCTGGTGGAGAAACTAGCAATAATCTGAGCAACAAGAGACAGAATCGATTGGTAAATGAATTGTCACCATATCTGCTACAACATGCTTCCAACCCTGTGGATTGGTAAGCTAAAATATGTGTAATACCTAATTTATCTTACACTTGTAACTTTAAAACACTTAAAAATTGCAGACATTCCCTAAAAACATGACAATCTTCTGTATGATTTAAAATATTGGACATTTATTAAAATGTTGTGGGTCTTATTTTGGCACATTGATCAGGTATCCATGGGGTCAGGAAGCTTTTGACAAAGCCAAGGCAGAGAACAAGTTGATTTTTTTGTCTGTTGGGTACTCGACTTGTCACTGGTGCCATGTGATGGAACGGGAATCATTTGAAAATGAAGAAATTGGCCGTATTCTTAACGAAAACTTTGTTTCCATAAAAGTGGATAGAGAAGAGAGGCCTGATGTGGATAGAGTGTATATGACATTCATCCAGGTATTTTATAAAATTTAACATGATACAAAGTCAGCCATTATACAGACCAATGAGACCATTTGTGGAAATGTTACTTATTTTGATTAAAATGCATTAAAAATTAGTGGAATTGTTAAAGTCATTTATTATCCCATAGGGATATACACTACACTTATGATTGGTGTATAAACATACCTCTAATAGAATTTATATGATTTCTGGTGTTGTCTCTAACTGTTAATGTTCTTCAATCTTCATTCCTCAATGTACACTTGGAAGAAGAATCCTTTTTATATATCCTAAAATTAAACTTAGCTTAATTTCAAGCTAATTTACCAGAAAATTTTGATACAAAGATGATACCTTTAATACATGGACATCAATCATATTCCCCATTAAAGAAAATACAGATACTATACAGAAAAGGTACATGTGAAGTTAAAATTGAGATTGATTTAATATTTTCCAGGGAATCATCTCACAAACACTTATACATGTAGTTTGATAGTGAAGACTGTTTGCAATGCATTGATGAACTTTTCTAAAGAAAAAATCATTAACTAATACATATGTTTATATACTTGTATTTAAATGGAATGAATTGGATGTTTACAGGCTACTTCAGGGGGAGGAGGTTGGCCTATGAGTGTATGGCTGACACCAGAGCTTAAACCATTATTTGGAGGGACATATTTTCCTCCAGATGACAGATATTATGGCCGTCCAGGGTTTAAATCAGTACTCAACACTATTGCAGAACAAGTAAGAATCAGTACTCAACACTATTGCAGATCAAGTAAGAATCAGTACTCAACGCTATTGCAGATCAAGTAAGATCAAGTAATTTACAGAACAAGTAAGAATTGGTAATCAACACTATTGCAGATCAAAGAAGCAGTTTTACTGATACTGTGCTATCCTTCAATAGCAAGGTCATTTGTTTAGGACAAAACCTGCAGTCAAGGGGAGATGAGTTCGAATTTCTTTGTGATAATAATTTTGAATCTCAGAATATATCACATCCTATACATTGTTATGCCTGTTCAACCTGTTGTATAAAGGAATTCATCTTTTAGGGTTAATCAATTAGCTAAGAAACTCTGATTTATAAAGAATGTGTATCACAAAAGAAAGACTAAAATCTCCTGCTCCAGAATAGGACCAATTCAGAATCTTCTTTCTTATAGGATTTGTTTTATCAGTAAATATTAATTTTGATACTTTTCATCATTCTCAAACAAAAAAAAAATAACAATCAGACTTATTCATATACATGTACATTTGCCAGTTCAGGTTTCACAAAATTAAAAAAAGAGAGAAATCTGTTGTAGTGGAAAACCAGGAGAAGTGTGATAGAGGAGCAATCCTCTGTCATTTTGAGGACCCTGCAGGAGGGGACTAGTGCCTCTGAGGCCCCCGGGCAGTCCCTCCCAAACTTAAAGGCCTGCACTGAGAATCTCTACTATCAGCTGGAAAGGTCATTTGACCAAGAAAATGGAGGATTTTCAAAAGAACCTAAATTTCCTCAACCAGGTTTAAAGAACTAACAATAGATATTCTTTTATGTCTTTAAATTAGGAATTGATATAATTGTATTTATGTAATATTTTGTCCCAGAAAACTACTTGTAGAGAAAAAAATCAAATGTTCCAGTATGAATCTAAGAAAGTGTGCTTATATGATGATTATTCATCAAAGCTATTAATATCAAAAATGTGTATTTTTTTCCAGTCAACTTCAACTTCCTTTTTCGCATGTATGCCAAATGTAAAGATACATATAGTGACATGGCTAAAAGCAGTCTGGAAATGGCAACATTTACACTGAGCAAAATGGCAAAGGGAGGAATATTTGACCATATATCTAAGGTGACAGTTTCTAATTTCATTTAATAAGTCATTTTAGTTTAGCTGATCTTTTACAATAAGAATTCCCTTTCATTGACATACATGTTTGAGCAAAATGCCCATGAGTATGTTGTATATTTCAAGTGTGTATGTGTGTGTTTTGATAAAAAGGAAGGTGTTTTAAGAAAAAGACTGATCCTTTTAGGGATTCCACCGATATTCTACAGATGCCATGTGGCATGTTCCACATTTTGAGAAAATGTTATATGACCAAGGACAGCTTTTGTTTACCTATGCTGAGGCTTATCAGGTACATCTAATTAAGTATCAATTTTTATCAATTTTGAAATACATGTACATACACTTTTTTCTTGGAAAACCCCAGGATAATGCAGTTGTCATTCTGTTTCAGATCACAAAAGAGGATGAATTTTCCCAGGTTGTGAGAGATATTGCAGAATATACTATGAGAGACTTGTTACATCATGTAAGGTATTTCATGGCCTAAAAAGTTGAGATGTTGAAACCATGCATGGATTGAATTTAAGTGAGTCTTATGCATTGATTTTCTCTATAGGCTGGGGGATTTTACAGTGCTGAGGATGCAGACTCCCTGCCAACAGCAGACAGCACCAAGAAAAAGGAGGGGGCATTCTGTGTGTGGACTTATGATCAGATACAAGAAATCCTTAGTGGAAAGGTCAAAGACAGCCTCACTCTGGCTCAAGTCTTCTGTCATCACTTCAATGTCAGGGAAAAGGGGAATGTCAATCCAATGCAGGTTATTTAATGTCTTACAATACTTGATATTACCGTAATTTACGGAATATAGGTCGATACTTTTTTTCTCAGAACCCCTGGGGTCAACCAATATTCAGAATGAGACCTATTTAAGGTTCAAGTTTACGAAAAATGCCCCTAAATCAGTAAAATTTACGTCAATTTCAATGCAAATTTGTGCCACTTTCGGAAATTTTGGGATTTTTTTTGCAAAAAAATTAATGTCCCGGAAAACAATAACATATTTATTCTAAAGCTTACTTTAAATAAATTTCATTAATTCCATTAATTATCCATTGATGACAAAGGAAAACAACATTGCTTCATCTATTAAATAATTCCTCAACGTATTATTCATCATGCGGTATCCATCTTGTGAAGTTAGGAAGTCGCGATCGTGTACTAAAAGTAAAACCGCAACCGTATCAAAATTTAAAATACGGAAATTTTTCACGATCACAACTGTAGTGCTTTACCATTTATTACCGGTAGTAGCGATAAATTGAAATAGTATATTAAATATTAGTAATGAATACGGGTGACAGAAATATAATTTAAGACAGTAATATAATTTTTACAAATATTATAAGGTTTATTAAAAGCTTCTTCGTACACAAGAAGTACATTGAATTACCGGTATACAACGATTGGCTTCTAACAGAATTTTAATTGTCTGACATATAAAGGGATTTACACTGTGTACACAAAGGTGTTAGCACCTGTGTTGGTTTAAATGCCTGCAGGGCATGGTTAAAAAACCCACGTGTCGTTATAGGGTATTAGTGTTACCGTAACACATCATTGAACAAACAAAGCTGTGAAATTCATGTTGACAGTCAAATTGTGAATGTACTCTCAATCAAATTTATAAGTTAAACTTATAGGGTGTTAATATGATTTCAATTCTTTACTGTTGCTTGATATATACATTCAATGGTCATTTGCGTGTTTAGAAAAATCCCTGGAGAAGAAAAATAAAAATGGCAGACATCGAAGTAATTGTTGTCCACCGGTAAATAATGTCTCAATAAAGTTTATTAGGAATGTGTCCAAGTTGTTCTGAAATCGGAATTACTATTCTTTGGTCTCGGGTATTCCCGAACTATAGCTGTAAAATAATAATGTATTTACATGTTATTTGTGCCTCTAATTTAACAACAGTGTGAAACTACGGAGGCATTGAACAGGCAAGTTAGAGAAAAATAAGTAGTAACACAATTCAAAGAATTTTGAGCTTCCAATTTTTAAAAACTTTATTTAAATGCTCTACTCATTAAAATACCTGTGTATTTTCTTGATACGTTCATGTCACGGAATAACTCTGGTAAACTTAGGGGTTGCCTGTTCTGGTACACTGTATCTGCGTAAGAATCTTTAGAAAAACAGGAAACAAAGCCTCGTCCTATATAGTAAGTTCGTCCTATCTTAGGATTTTTCAAAAATTAAGGCTGAAATGAGCCTTTCAACCTATATACCCCATCAACCTATAATCCCGAAATTACGGTACATTGAATTTGAAGTAATTGCACAGAGACTATAAAAAGTATTACAGTCGCACCTGCTGTTACGGCCACCCTTAATCAGCGGCCACTCCTCATGAGCGGCCAGTTTCAATCCCGCACGTTCATTTTTTCACTATATTTTAACTCATTTAAGCGGCCACCTGTCTAACGCGGCCAGTGGCCAGTGTTTTTAGGTCCCGTGCGCTCAACATGCCTGTTTTCAGCGGCCATTTTGTCTGTTTTGTCACATGACTTCCGTCTGTCACGTGACCTCGTATCCTCATACGAAGCCAAACATGAACAGCTGATAATGAGTTAAATAACAGTTAATAATTGCAGGTTTAATTTGATCTACAGGATTTAATGATTTAATTAATATGATTTAAATAATTTATTGTTAACAAATGTTTTTTGGTGTTCTTTATAAAGATACGAATGTAAGTTGTCTAATATGGTCATGATATAAACGAATACATTAATTACAATTTCACCTGAGGTTATCAAGTGGAGCGGCCAGTATTGCGTTTAACCTTTTATGTTATATAATCAAATACATGTGTCGAAAAACTAAAAAAGCTTTACACAGCATCAGGGAAATGCTGAGTAGTTAGAACATTTCATAATTTCCTGTGATGTAAATTTTATGGCTGTAAAAAATTAAATTAAAATTAAATTAAAACACACACAAAAAAAAAAACAATAACAGATTTCTGTCAGAAAGTCATGTAAAATGAAATATAAGAAAAGGGAATCCATGTGACTTAAAACTTCCCAAGTTTTTTAAACTTGTTGAAATTGTGGATTTGGATACCTGTGAGAATAACTGGTCGCAATTTTTTATTCATTGGTTTGAAACCTGGAATAAGTGGCCACCTGTCTTATGTGGCCAATTTGTCATTCTCCCACAAGTGGCCTCTTAAAACAGGTTTGACTGTAATTTTCAAAAGTTTTTGAAAAAGTAGCTCAAGATGGTACCTTAGCTTTAAAGGTACTTGGACACACAGATTTGAAGTTATTATTTTCTTCTATAATATTACGATTTATATATTTTTGATAGCATTTCACACAAAAATTAATTATATATCTTATTTCAAATAAAAGATATTAAAATTTCAATTTTTTTGGCGGGTTTGATTGACACATCCTTGCACTTTCACAAATTAATTTTATTCTTAATCCTTAGGAGAAGTGGTAATCTCGTTTTGTATAAATGAAAAATATTAATACTATAATCCAGAAAATTCAGAGTAGACATTTTCGAAAGCAAAACAAACACACAATATATCGTCAGTCCGTGCAATTGTGGTAAGCTGACTGTGACGATTGAACGCACCCGGTGAATTGCAAAACATAAACAATAACAGAACTTGAGCCCTGTTTACAAAAACTGTGTACATAACACGAGTGTGCTCGATTTGCTAAACTCTGTACGCAACTTTTAGTTCGGAATGACGATACTTGTGAAGGAGTTTTGCTTTCTAACATTTCAACTCTGAATAAAATTATTTTTCTGGATAAAAGTTTTAATATTATTCATTAATACACAACAAAATGGCCACTTTTACTTAGGATTAAGCATAAGGTAAAAATTTGTGAAAGTGCAAGGATGCGTCTATCAAACCCGCCAAAAAATTTAAAGTTTTAATTCCTTTTAAATGAAATAAGATTTTCTAATTAATTTTTGTGTGAAATGCTATTAAAATATATAAGTCGTAATATTATAGAGAAAATATTGACTTCAAATCTGTGTCCAAGTACCTTTAACAATATAGTCCTCTTTGATTTCATATACATGTAATATGTTTTTGGGAGAGGGTTAAAATATTTTTAAATATGGATGATTTCATGCAAAATAAATCTTTCTTTGGATTTGACTGCCTTCAAATAAGAGGAACTTTTGTCATTTTTGTATTAAAGCTAAACCTTAATTTGCTCATACAGATCTAGTGAATTACAATTGCATATTACCAGACATCTCCAACTGCCATGGTAGATCTTACGTGATGTACTGAGACATCACATGTTAAAGAAAATATAAGTTAGGATGTTAAATAAAAGGCATGTAAAAGAAAATATTAGTGCAAATAAATTTTATCCTCTTGTATCATTAAAACTTGGATAAGTAAAAGCATTCAATGTAGTTTTTTTTTCGATTATAGTGTAAATTTTTTTTATTACAGCAAAATACGAAATAGCGGTTAAATTTTCAATAGCTTGCTGGATAGCTCAATAGGGTATTTAATTTGGTCTAACAAGTATCCCATTAGGTTTGAATCTAGGTCATGAGGTTACTCAGGTGTATCATTAGATTTTACAGGTAAATGTGAGTTGATTTCAATGTTGTATGAAGCCACATTTATGGGCTAAAGTGTTATGCAGTAAATACATGCAGTACTTTTATTTAATTGCAAATATTTTTTGCAGAGTTAGTGAATGACAGCCCCCCTCCCTTTTCTGTTCTTACAAAAGGTATTGTTTAACAAAGTCAGGAAGTCAGCTCCCCACTCCAATTTTCCCACTTTATACATAAATAGGTATATAAACAGAATAATATTATAAATACTTTGAATGATATAAATAACACAAATAAAATGTATTAAATTAATTATGATGAACATTTCTACTCTCATCAAATTTCTCTATATTCATGTCTGTTACTCTCTGAAATAAATTCTCTGAAATTTGAATTGATTTAGAGCTTGTTTTACTGAAGAACATGACTAGTAAGATTGGGTACTCTTGCTATTAATTCTATTCTTTACATTGATTCAATTCTTACTTTATTCTTTCATATTTTAAAAAATAACACAGAGGTAACATTATAAATTAAAGCAAATTCTCAAAATTGGAGAATTATTCAGTGATGAGAGTTAAGAACTTTTAGTTTTTATATATATAAATTAATTTTAAACCTTAGTAAATTTATCAAAATTATAAAATCAAACCAGTGAGTTTATCATGGATGATGAGATTTTGATGTACAACAAATAGTGTGCTAAAAGTTTTTGAAAAACCAATGTATTTGAATGCTGGATTCAGCAATGTTAAGCAGTTTAATCTAATGGGTGATGGTGATATTCTTTACCAACATTTTGTCCACAAGAGAAATTTTACCCTCTAATATGAAATTACTTTTACGTTATGAAAATAGATTACAATGGGTTTTTATGGTGGAAGTGACAAGACTTGGAAGGAATTAGAAAGGATAGTATGCAGAAGATGTACGCATTACTGAAGAGCTAGAATACAATTTTACTGAAAAATATTTGCAATTAAAGAAAAATACTTGTTAGACCATTTTAAATACCCTATTGAGCTATCCAGCAAACTATTGAAAATTTAACCACTATTCCGTAATTCGCTGTAATAATAAAAGTACATTTTATGTGCACATTTGCTTGTGCTTATTGTTATACATGTACTTTCAAACTTCATTATCTCATTTTCATTGGGAGTAAAATAAAACCTTTGAGATAACTACATTTTGTACAAGAGGATTCGATGGAAATATCAGAGTTAAAATGCATAAAGAAACTCACTTAAACATAACCATGGTATTCATGATATAGATCCCTGTCAAGATCATGAAATTCTACTGTACTGTACACATTGCACATTAATATACCATTTATTTATCAGATTAAAGTTATGAATAATGTTGATCATAAAAAGATTTTTTTCTGTATTGTACACAGTCCACTTTTATATACCGCTTTTTATCAGATTAAAGTTATGAATTATTTAGATCATTGGAAATCTTTTATTATTTATAAACCATGTCATTTCTACAGGATCCCCATGATGAACTGAAAAATCAGAATGTGTTGATCGTTCAGGGATCGCTGGAGGACACTGCCCAAAAGTTTTCTCTAAGCCCTCCAGAGGTTAAAGAAAATCTGGAGAAATGTAGAGCTCTTCTTTATGCAGAGAGACTAAAAAGACCCAAGCCCCACCTTGATGACAAGATTGTAGCTGCTTGGATTGGTAAAAATTTAAAACAAAAACCATAAAATGATTCCTATCAGCAGCTTATACTTTATACTTTATTTATTTGATATGTCTGAGATTTATATAAGTTCACAATTTTTCTGATCATTTTTCAACAGTTCTAGCTGAATTTTTTAGTTCATATTTCCAGTTATAATACAACATACATATACATACTTTAGATATCTGTAGACTGTAGATATGTTTGATATTTGTTAATTTAAGATTGTTGAATACTATCCTTATGTCTTTGAAGTATACATTATAAAATACATGTAGTTAAATACTGAAATATTTTGTTTCTGTCTTCATATGAATTTCACATTTTTCAGGTTTAATGATTTCTGGGCTCTCCAAGGCAGGCCAAGCATTGAAAGAATCAGAATTAAAGGATCAAGCTCTGAAAACAGCTACATTTCTGAAGAATCACATGTACAACAAAGAAAGCAATACTCTATACAGAACCAGCTATGTGGAGGAGGGGAATATTACAATAGGGCAAGTTTAAAGTTGTATGGTAAAATTGCAATGTTTTTTTTTTTTGTTGTAAAAATTGGAAATGTTCATAAATACCATAAGTGATTATAATTATTGCACTTTGTTTAGTTGCCAAGAAGTGTATGAATCCAATTTGAAGATCTCAAGTTTTAGTTAATTATTTCATTAGTATACTGAATCAAAAATTTACCTGTATACAGAGAGGCACAATACAAAAATATTTCATTTATTATAGTAATTTGAATTCATCGTGCAAGGGGAAAAAGATGAACATGTTATTGAATGTATCTGTTTGGAATATAGTAATTTCTATATTTGTTTTGCATTACCAGTTCCTATATATTCTAGTCACATTTCTCAGAATGATAATAAAATGTTTAATATTTTTACAATGTTTTGGCACATTACAGGTCTTCCCCTATTGAGGGATTTGTGGATGACTACAGCTTTGTTATTCGAGGTCTTCTGGATTTATATGAGGTCTGTCATGATGACACCTGGGTAGAATGGGCAGAACAATTACAGGAACAGCAGAATACCTTGTTCTGGGACAGTCAGGGAGGAGCTTACTTCAGCAACAGTGGCAAAGATGCCTCCATTGTACTCAAACTTAAGGATGGTTAGTACATCAATGCATATTCAGATAGTACACTGTACTGTAAGACAGGGTTGTTCCTAGGACTGGGGGCCAGAGCATTTCCTGCCTGTTATGAACTAATCCCCTAGTTATTCTGGTATTCACTCTCAACCCCCAGTTATGGGAGGAACCAAAAGCTCCTTTCTACTTCTTTTCTTCTCCCTTCAATTCTCTAGGACAGCCCTGATTATATTGATTTATAGTGTAGCTGGACATTGTTCGTATACACTGTTCTAATTAATTTCTTCATTTTCTCCTCATTAAAACATGATTTTTTTCTAAAATTTCATTGATGATATTTGAAAAAATGAATTTACCAATACTTTAAGCTTTAGACTAACTATTAATTTTTTATTATGTTCCACTTTTAATTTAGACCAAGATGGTGCTGAGCCTTGCCCCAATTCTGTTGCTGTAAGCAACTTGGCCAGACTAGGTACTCTACTGAATAAACCAGAATATCATGAAAAAGCATCCACAATTCTGAAGGTGTTTTATGAGAGACTTACCAAGATTCCCATTGCTTTACCTGAGATGGTGTGTGGACTGATGCTTGTACAAGACACTCTGAAACAGGTAATTGTAATTCTTCCTAAATCATGTCGTAAGTGAGATTTATTTTCACAATTAGCTTGTTTTCAAACATCAAAAGCAAAATATGTTCAGGTTTCCTGAAGTCAACTAAGTCATTCAGGTGACCTATTCCTATCTTTTATTATCTGTCATTATTCATCATCCATCAGTTATAATCTTTTTAAGATTTTTTAGTTTCTTCTCTTGAACAACCAAAATCAACCAATTCTTGGTTAAAAGCTTCTATGGACTGAAGGAGCAACACAGGGAATTTCATGGTATATTATTTCCTGGAGCCTGTCAGGGTTGGGGCTAAAACCATAAAAATTAATGCATTCTTCAAAAATTACTTCTAGATACAAAGCAGTCAGGTTGTTAGAATGATTATAAAAAACATTGAGCTCCCTACCTAAATCATGAAATTCATGGACCATGGATTTAGTTTCTGGTGTTAGATTTGGTTTTATTCATTTTATACGAGTGAAATGTAAATTTACAAATATTATGATGTAAAATGTATAGAAGTTTATTGATCATATAGTGAAAATGTATAAATTCTTTATAAATCTCTCTTCCTTAATATTTAGCTTAGCTGCATATAGTTATGATGAGCAAGCTTGGATGCACCTTATAAATTGTGATATTCATGGCCCTTGGACCAGAATTTTGGTGCTTTTCAAATTAAGGATCCCTGGTTAGAATGGGACTTACTAGTAAATCAATTACTGTATACAGGGTTATTTTCGCCCCATTTTATTTTCGCCCTTTCACACTTGGAAACAATTTTGCCCTGTTTTAAATTCGCCCAGGTACAATACTGTTTAAGAAATCTTGCTGTGTATTTTTAATTCGCCCCGTTTTAAATTCGCCCACCTGTGGGTAGGGCGAAAGGGGCGAAAATAAAACGGGGGCGAAAATTTCCCTGTATACAGTATTAAGTTTCAAAATACATGTTCACATATAATGAGGTAAAAGATCCTGTCCAAAGCCATGCTCTTCATATTGAAATATTCACAAGTATGGATTTAAGAATTACTTTAGTTTATGGTTGGATCACATTTATAATGTCACAATTTTTGATGGAAGGTAAGCAGGGAAACATCTTGCAGAAATCTAAAAGATCATCTCCCTCTTCTTTCCATAAAAAAAACAGCAAGGTTAAAGTAAAATATATTTGAGCATTGTGGTGCATAGGCCTCTTTGTTACCTAATCAAAAAACTGAAGTCTCTTGATTTTACAAAGAATTTTTCAAAGACATCTTTTGGCTGTATTAATGAGGAGTTACATGTATTTGTTTGAATTATTTTTTTTGTTTGTTTCAAAGCCTGAAATACAAGATCGACATTCTTGATGCTTATGATTTCAATTTTTTTCTCACTGCTGTATTTTTAATTCGCCCCGTTTTAAATTCGCCCACCTGTGGGTAGGGCGAAAGGGGCGAAAATAAAACGGGGGCGAAAATTTGTGTTAAATGTCAATCCTTTTATTTTTTCAGATTGTATTAGTGGGAGACCCAAACTCAGATGATCTGAATGCATTGATGAATTGTGTCGACAAACATTATTTACCAAACAAAGTTACAATTATCTGTGATGGCAAAAGTCAACCAGTTATTACTGGGAAACTTGAATTCTTGAAAACTTTGATAAAAAAGGACAACAAGGCTACTGCTTATGTGTGTGAGAACTATTCATGTGAACTCCCTGTCACATCTGTGTCAGATTTAGAAAGGGTTTTGAAAGTTAAATAATATTTGGATTATATGTTTTACACATACTTGATACAAACTATTTAACAAGGCCTCTTTAAAGGAGGATTTCTGTACATAATTTTATCCTGATTTTTTCAGGTTTATGAGTCCTATATTTTCCCAATTTTAAAGAAATTTTTTGGAAATAATATGTATTGTAACAGCACTGACGGCTGATGACTTTATAGTTTGTAATCCCTTTACAACATGTACATGTAGTTCATGTCTTCATGACCTATTTAATTACTTGCATGCAAGTTTTTTTTTTCAATACTAGATTTGAGTGCGAATTCCCCTCTCAAGGTCAAGACACAAATATGAAGCCCACTATGTTAAGTACACACATGCAGTATATAGGCCATATAGTAGCTCCCATATTTTGAACATGTATTTCCAATGCTGGTGAACAATATTTGGGTCTACAATCATCACATGCATATGACAGAGCTCCAGCTTTTCCAACATGCCTTCCATTATATTGTTTGTCATTCAAGTACCAAAAGAACACCAGAAAAAAAATCACTATTTAATATCCATTCAATAACACATTATTACCAGACAACTTAAATAAAATAAATGTGCAAATTACTTTCAGGAATTTTGTTACAAAATATTCAAACAGAAAATGCCTCAATATTTTGGTATATATATATATATATATATATATATATGTGTGTATATATATATAATATACAGGTTTACAAGAGGCTCAGGGATCAACTGGTTCACCTATGAAATGTGGCTAAGAAAAAGCAAAAATCAGTTTAGTATTGAAAAACTTAAATGCATAAATGGTCCTGACATACCCCTAAAAGGAAGGGGTATGATTTGACAACATTGAACCTACACTAAATAAGGATGTTTATATATTTTTGACTGTGGCCTTTTTCCCTAAAAGTTTGAACTCTCAGTGTGGCCCCACTCTACATCCAGGGGGTCATGATATGTACAAACTTGAATCTACCCTATCTGACAATGAAAGCGCATTGAGTACTTCACCTTTCTGGCCCACTGGTTAAATAGAGTATCAAATGTAAATATTTCAATAATGAAAATGTATCAAAAATGCATCATTTCAAATGAAGTGTTAAATAATGTTAAAAAGAAAAAGTTCATGGAACAGGAACAACACATGCAATCTTTTATCAAGAATTCCCTGAAATTTGACAAGACTCTTTTTTCTTCCAAGTTATTCACATTGCAACGTTTTGTCCAGACCGGCACACTCTTCTAAGGAGATTTCTATGATATATATCACGGCTGTGTTTCCCTTATCATCAAACTGCCAGATTTTGTCCATAGGTCTAAAACTTATGATGTACTCAAAGTCTATCAGGGTGAAGTTCAATTCTCAACATAAAATTTATGGTTCCCGAACCCTCAAAATTAAAATTAAAAACACAACTGTCTTTATAATTATCATTGACACACATAATCATGAGAAAACTTGGTAGGGTGGAAAAACTTTTTTCATGATAAGTATGGCAAGTGGAGGGCTCCCAATGTGACAGCAAACTGGGTTTTTCTTGTGTGAACAGACTTGGCATAAAATTCTTACATGAATAAAAAATGTACATTTGCAAGAGTTGTTTCCCTTTATCAAAAAAAACCCCTCCCTATTTTCTCACAATATCCTTTGTAACTTGCATGAATTTAAAAAAAAAATTAAACTTCTTTTGACAATTTCATAACGGCAAAGTATGGGGCGACAAAAAAGCCCTCGCAAAATGAACATACACTTTGATATTTTGCACAGAAATGATGAAGGTCAAATAAAGACCCATGGGTCACATTGCTCACCTTAGCTCTTTGGCTTTCAGTATTGAAAAGTAATACTGTATACAGGGAAATTTTCGCCCCTGTTTTATTTTCGTCCCTTTTGCCCTTGTCACAAGTGGGTGAATTTAAAACAGGGCTTATTCAAAGAACACAGTATAGATTCTTAAACTGAACTGGGACTGGGGGAATTTAAAACGGGGCATATTTGTAAGCAAGTGTAAAAGGGCGAAAATAACACAGGGGCAAAAATAACCCTGTATACAGTAATTCCTACTGGGCCCAAACTAATCCTAAGAGGAGGGGAAGCGGGCATGATTTGAACAAGCTTAAATCTACACCAACTTATGATGCTTTCTATTTCTTTGACTAATCATGGCCTTAGAAGATTTCTAATGATCTTTCCTTTGTATTTTTGTGTAAAACATTGATTTCCATTGTGGCCCCATCCTTAACCTGGGGGATCATTATGATCATAAAACATATGCCAGACACTTCTTAGTCGGAAAAGTTTATTGAGCCTTATGCCCTTTTCACATGGAGAGTTTAATTCACAGTAAATTAACAAGAAGTAAAATAATGCGTATTTAATTGTGTTCACACGACAGCTAAAGCAAAGTAAACTTATCAAAATTTTATTTCTAACATTAGGGAGATCAGCAACGATATTATGTGACGTCATTTGTTATTCACATCATGTGTGCCGAGCAGATTCAACTGACATAAAAATCATAGTGTTTTTTATACAATTTAGTGATTAACATATTTTCCTTTATTTTTCTTTAAAACCTAGCACTGATATCTAAATCTAACTATTGACATGGAGCCTGTGACTAAATTCAGGCCTTGCACATGAGTCAAAATTTAATTTTAATTAGTTTGATTAGCTTTCACGAGAAGCTAATTCAAATTAATTCAAATAAAAACATAACCTGCATAAGCGGGTTATGTAAATTTTTTTGCAATAGCTGCGACCGTTCATTCCAGTAATATCAAACAAAGAAAGCCATTTTATTGTTTATATTTATATCTGTTTAAATAATCAATTAAAGTAGGATTAAAAAGATTAATTATTGTATTAATGATGCGAACATCTTTATATGTTTCATTCATGGAACAGCCACTGATTAAGAAATCTGTACAGGCGACATGCCTACTGTAGTTTATGCAGTGATGAACGCAATGGGGTTTCTTAAGAAATAAGGCCAGCATTTTTTTTTTATTTTTAGGTTTACGAACATCAGAATGAAAAAGGCCCGTAGGAGGAGGAAATAAAAATAAAAATAAAATTATTTTTGGGATACATTATAAACTTTTCTACACTAATTTTTGTTTCTTTTTTGATGCCCTCCTAACAGGCTCCTTGCAACTGAACACGTAAGAGTTACAAAGGGGAAAATATTGTTTAAATTTATCATCTACCAGTTGGGGCCAGTGATATAAGTCTTGTGATGTTGGACAAAAACAGATTTTTAAAAAAAAAAATCATTTTTTAAAACTCTTTCAATATATATCTTCATTTTTGTTCTTAATATGTGTTAGGTGAAAGTGTTGAAATTGTTCTAAAATATACTTGAGACCTAAAATAATAATTCCTTTCATAAAACAGACAGGGAGTATTGGGGAGTAGGATAGATTTTTTTCTCAATCAAGTGTAAAATAATTTTTCTGGCTGACACAAACGATACTACATGCCTGTATATATTTGTATATACTTGTTTATTTTTTAAATAGTTGAAGTATTTTATTTCTCTAGGCTATTGTTTATTTCTTCCTCAAATGGACTTAACTTCTTTATTTATTCATAACATTTGATGCATAAGCGACCCTTTTCTGAAAAATGATGCTTAGACTGTAAGCTATAACAGAGACCTAAACAATGTCGCTGGCAATAGCTACCATGGGCAGTTTTAAACCTGTGGGAGGAAAATAATTTACAGACAGATGACAGATACTTTTGAATATGGATACATAATTATTTCACCAAAATGTCATCGTGCAACAAAGTCGTCAGCATTTTATTTGTTCTCTGAACGAGTGAAACTTTTTGAATGGCACTCCTATCGATAAATATTTAAATTAAACCAAGCTTTAGTGCTGCTATGGACTTGACAAATCTACCTTCATTACCCGCCATCATGCATTTAAAACTGGAAGTACGAGTTCGTAGATTTGAAATCTCGATCCCTACTCAAATTTGACATCGGAAAGAAAAAATTTTGTTTTTCTCAATTTTATTTTTTTTCTGAAAATTCAAAAAACTTGAGCGGCGGGTTTGTAAACCTAAAATTAAAAAAATGCTGGCCTAAAGGAGAAAATATTCAGTGGATGTAAATATTTCGAATTAAACTCTCTGTGTGAACAGGGCATTAGACTCAGGTAAGCTAAATTGCAAATAATTATTTATAAAGTAGATGACTGTTCTAAACATACCAATATATTTCTGCAGAATGAATAAAAAATAAATCTCAATGTAAAACTTTCTGAGTACCCATTACATTTTCTTAACCCCCCCCCCCTACCCCCTGGATAAATCTGCCACTGTTATAAATATATAATTTCTTAATTCTTTCTAACCACTTTTGTTCTTTTAACCTCTGTGTCATCTGCAATCTTTTTCTTTCTTTACAACACTGTTTTCTTTCTTTAAAACCTGCATGCCTCTAAAAATCAGGACTCTTTGTTGCTCCTAAAATTAAATGTACATGTGCAAATAATTCTTTAAAAGCTACAGCATATTTTCTATTTCTCATGGTGACTGAAGATTGAACAAAAAATGTAGAATTTCAATATTTTCTGAAATGTTTCATATTACATGTAAGAATTTGTCAATTGACTCTTTTAATGGCAGCTGTGGCTTGAAAAACAGAATATTGAAAATTGTTTTTTATCATTGAGCAGGTAAGCTAAAAACAAATCCAAAACATGAGTTATTCCTGGTTGTGTTTATATAGTAAGTCATTTATTGTGCAGTTTATTGAACACACCCTGTAAATAATTTTAACAATAACATCGCTCTTAATAACAAACATAGGGTCGCCCATTTGGAGCAGTGGTTAGAGCTTTTGCTCTTAGAGTTGCAGAGAAAGGAGTTGATCATTATGTTTTGGGTTCAAATCCCACTGTGGGACGTGGAGACAGGTCTTTTGGATGAAACCATAATTATAAATCGAGGTCCCATGTCACAGTAGGTGCTGGCCCAAAAAATATCCCTCACTGTTCAATAGCCCTGAGTGCCGAGTATTAGTCAAAACTTGAAGCTCTCCACTTATAAGTGGTGGCGTCTCCATATGAGTGAAAAAGTCTCGACAGGGACGTTAAACCATGCACAGATCTAGAGGGGGGAGGGAGGACCCCCCATGGAATTTGCAAAGTTTTCAAATTTATACACTAAAGCAAGAAAAAAGTTACCTTGGACTTCCATCGGAAAACTAAGAACTCCCTGGTAAATGCGAATATTTGTTAAATTGGTATGTAAATATGAAAATTCCAATGATAGAAGTCATCAACTACCCCCCCCCCCCCAACACAAAATAGGTTTTGAAGTTTGGGCGAGTTTACATGGCATGGATTGATGCAATCTCAATGTCTTATACAAAAGTACAGAGGTAATTCGAACTAGTTCTTCCGAAGCTGTCGTTTAATAACAACATACTGACAGCTGATTTCTGAGACATTTCCTTTATCGAATGAATGGAATTCACTTCCTTGTACATTAATATAACAAAATCATCTTTACTTACCGCCAAACCGCCTGCCTTTCACTGGCGCCGTACTCGGCACTGTTGATCAGGGAAGCACATGGTCTTAAACCACGTGATTGTCTTCGGCAGACAAACGTTTGCTTTTTTAAGCGTCCAAATAATAATAATCTTTACCAAAGAAAATCTGACAAGATTAAAATTGTTCAGTACATCAAAATCAAACAAACGTTTGATTTCAAGCGTCTAAATGATAATAATGTTGCAACTTTTTTGGTCGCGATTATTATTGTTGGAGAGACAGATTATAATTATATGATCGATGTGGAATATAATTATTATAAATTTGAAGCGAAATAAAAATAATGTGTTCGCTCGGACAAACAAGATTATAATTGTTAAAAGTAAGAATAATTATTATAATTTTGAGGTGAAATAAAAATAATGTTTTAAAACATCGACTGACAAGATTATAATCATGAGGCGAAAAATTATAATAATGTGTCCACATTGATTGGCAAGATTATTATTGTGAAGTGAATCATTATAATTGTAGGACAAAATAATAATAATGTGTACACATTTAACAGACAAGATTATAATTGTTGCAGGAAAATAATAATAATGTTGTAAAAAGCAAGTTTGGATGAGATAATTATTTTTGGTATAGATATATAGGAAGATATAATAATAATGTGGGGATACCCTACGGCTTTCCATAAAAACATTATTTTTATTTCACCTCAAAATTATAATAATTATTCTTACTTTTAACAATTATAATCATGTTTGCCCAAGCGAACACATTATTTTTATTTCGCTTCAATTTCATGCCAATTTTATTCCACATTGATCATACAATTATAATCTGTCTTACTCCAACAATAATAATCGCGACCAAAAAAGTTGCAACATTATTATTATTTAGACGCTTGAAATCAAACGTTTCTGTGATTTTGATGTACTGAACAATTATAATCTTGTCAGATTTTCTTTGGGAAAGATTATTATTATTTGGACGCTTGAAAAAGTAAACGTTTGTCTGCCGAAGACAATCACGTGGTTTAAAGCCATGTGCTTCCCTAGTATCAACAGTGCCGAGGACGGCGCCAGTGAAACTGAAAAGGCAGGCGGTTTGGCGGTAAGTAAAGATGATTTTGTTATATTAATGTACAAGGAAGTGAATTCCATTCATTCGATAAAGGAAATGTCTCAGAAATCAGCTGTCAGTATGTTGTTATTAAACGACAGCTTCGGAAGAACTAGTTCGAATTATCTCTGTACTTTTGTATAGGAGATTGAGATTGCGTCAATGCATGCCATTGCATGTTCCAAATCTAGATAAAGTGGCGTAAAATTGAATGATATATCTTTACGAACAGTATATGCTTGTATTTTACAGTTTATCTTGAATTTTCTCTGCAGTAAGCCATTTACGTTGATTCTTACTGTTATTAGAAACTCTGATAAACGACTATTGATGATTTCATATATTGATTTGTCTTGATTTCCTGATTTTATGGAGTTATCTACTATTGGACCAAAACTTTTCTCTTAATATGACAGCAAACTCCTATTTATGTTTGTTGTGTAATACAGGCACAGATCTAGACATTCTCGGGGGGGGGGGGGGGGTTTCCATGTAAACTCGCCAAAACTTCAAAAACCTATTTTGTGTTGGGGGGGGGGGGGGGAGTTGATGACTTCAATCCTTTGAATTTTCATACCAATTTAACAAAAATTTGCATTTACCAGGGAGTTTTGCGTTTTCCGAGGGGGAGTCCAAGGTAACTTTTTTTCTTGCTTTAGTATATAAATTTAATAACTTTGCAAATTCCACGGGGGGTCCTCCCTCCCCCCTCTAGATCCATGCATAGTTTTAATGTCCCTGTCGAGACTTTTTCACTCATATGGAGACGCACCACTTATAAGTGGAGAGCTTCAAGTTTTGACCAATACTCGGCACTCAGGGCTATTGAACAGTGAGGGATCTTTTTCGTGCCGGCACCTACTGTGACATGGGACCTCGATTTATATGGTTTCATCCAAAAGACCTGTCTCCACGTCCCACAGTGGGATTTGAACCCAAAACAATGATCAACTCCTTTCTCTGCAACTCTAAGAGCAAAAGCTCTAACCACTGCTCCATATGGGCGACCCTATGTTTGTTATCAAGAGCAATGTTATTGTTAAAATTTACTATTTACTAGGTGTGTTCAATAAACTGCACAATAAATCACTATATAAACATAACCAGGAATCACTCATGTATTGGATTTGTTTTTAGCTCACCTGCTCAATGATAAAAAAAAAAAATTTCAATATTCTGTTTTTTAAGCCACAGCTGCCATTAAAAGAGTCAATTGACAAATTCTAAATATGAAACATTTCAGAAAATATTGAAATTCTACATTTTTTGTTCAATCTTCAGTTACCATGAGAAATAGAAAATATGTTGTAGTTTTTAAAGAATTATTTGCACATGTACATTTAATTTTAGGAGCAACAAAGAGTCATGATTTTTAGAGGCATGCAGGTTTCAAAGAAAGAAAACAGTGTTGTAAAGAAAGAAAAAGATTGCAGATGACACCGAGGTGAAAAGAACAAAAGTGGTTAGAAAGAATTAAGAAATTATATATTTATTACTACAGTGGCAGATTTATCCAGGGGGAAGGGGGCGGGAGGGCATTAAGAAAATGTAATGGGTACTCAGAAAGTTTTACATTGAGACTTATATTTTTATTCATTCTGCAGAAATATATTGGTATGTTTAGAAAAGTCATCGACTTTATAAATAATTATTTGCAATTTAGCTTACCTGAGTCTAATGCCATGTTCACACAGAGAGTTTAATTCGAATTAAACCTAAGTTACTGCACATTAAATTTGAACAGCATTCACATGGAGAGTTTAATGCAAAAAAGTTTAATTTGAATTAATTAACTGCGCATTAAATTACTTCGCATTAGCTCCATGTGAACGCCAAACAAAGCTTATTCAAATGAAATGTTGACGCATGTGTAAGGCCTGAATTAAGTCACAGGCCCCATGTCAATAGTTAGATTTAGATATCAGTGCTAGGTTTGGTTGAAAAATAAAGGAAAATTATGTTAATCACTAAATTGTATAAAAAACACTATGATTTTTATGTCAATTGAATCGGCTCGGCACAAATGATGTGAATAATAAATGACGTCATAATATCAATGCTGATCTCCCTAATGTAGAAATAAAATTTTGATTCGCATAAGTTTACTTTGCTTTAGCTGTCGTGTGAACACAATTTAATTCGCATTATTTTTTTACTTCTCATTAATTAACTGTGAATTAAACTCTCCATGTGAAAAGGGCATTAGGCTCAAGTAAACTTTTCCGACTAAGAAGTGTCTGGCATCTGTTTATCATACATAAAATGATCCCCAGGTTAAGGATGGGGCCACAATGGAAATCAAAGTTTTACACCAAAATACAAAGGAAAGATCATTAAAAATCTTCTAAGGCCATGATTAGTCAAGGAAATAGAAAGCATCATCAGTTGGTGTAGATTTAAGCTTGTTCAAATCATACCCGCTTCCCCTCCCCTTAGGATTAGTTTGGGCCCAGTAGGAATTATTACTTTTTCAATACTGAAAACCAAAGAGCTAAGGTGAGCAATGTGACCCATGGGTCTTTATTTGACCTTCATCATTTCTGTGCAAAATATCCTAGTGTTTGTTCATTTTGCAAGGTTTTTTTTCTCCCCATACTTTGCCGTTATGAAATTGTCAAAAGAAGTTTAAATATTTTTTTTTAAAATTCATGCAAGTTACAAAGGATATTGTGAGAAAATAGGGAGGTTTTTTTTTTTATAAAGGGAAACAACTCTTGCAAATGTACATTTTTTATTCATGTAAGAATTTTATGCCAAGTCAGTTCACACAATAAAAACCCAGTTTGCTGTCACATTGGGAGCCCACCACTTGTCATAATTATCATGAAAATTAAAACTTCTCCACCCTACCAAGTTTTCCCATGATTATGTGTGTCAATGATAATTATAAAGACTCTTGTGTTTTAATGTTATTTTCAGGGTTCAGGAACCATAAATTTGATGTTGGAGTTTGAACTTCACCCTGACAGACTTTGAGCACATCATAAGTTTCAGACCTACGGACAAAAATCTGGCAGTTGGATGATAAGGAAAACACAGCCATGATAAATATCAGAGAAATCTCCTTGGAAGAGTGTGCCGGTCTGGACAAAAAGTTGCAATGTGAATAACTTGGAAGAAAAAAAGTCTTGTCAAATTTCAGAGAATTCTTGATGAAAGATTGCATGTGTTGTTCCTGTTCCATGAACTTTGTCTTTTTAACATTATTTAACACTTCATTTGAAGTGATGCATTTTTGACACATTTTCATTATTGAAGTATTTACATTTGATTCTCTATTTAACCAGTGGGCCAAGAAAGGTGAATACTCCTGTGGAATCATTGTCAGATAGGGTAGATTCAAGTTTGTACAAATCATGACCCCCTGGATGTAGAGTGGGGCCACACCGAGAGTTCAAACTTTTAGGAAAAAAGGCCACATTCAAAAATATATAAGCATCCTTATTTAGTGTAGGTTCAATTTTGTCAAATTATACCCCTCCCTTTTAGGGGTATGTCAGGACCATTTATGCATTTAAGTTTTTCAATACTATACTGATTTTTGCTTTTTTCTTAGCCACAGTGCAAAGGTGAAGCAGTTGGTCCCTGAGCCTCTTGTTAACTCTGTATATTATATATATATATATACCAAAATATTGAGGCATTTTCTATTTGAATATTTTGCAATAAGATTTTTTAAAAAAAATTTTCCTGAAAGTAATCTGCACATTTATTTTATTTAAGTTGTCTGGTATTGATGTGTTATTGAGTGGATATTAATTGTGATTTTTTCTGGTGTTCTTTTGGACTTGAATGACAAACATATAATGGAAGGCATGTTGGAAAAGTTGGAGCTCTGTCATATACATGTGATATTTGTAGACCCAAATATTGTTCACCAACATTGGAAATACATGTTCAAAATATGGGAGCTACTATATGGCCTATATACTGTATGTGTACTTAAAAAAGTGGGCTTCATATTTATGTCTGATAATCTGTAATCTGTATACATATGCCTTTTAATGAGTTACGCAGTACCTTCACATACATGTACTTGACCTTGAGAGGGAATTCTCACTCAAATCTAGTATTGAAAAAAAACTTGCATGCAAGTAGATTTCCAAACAAGATATGTTTGTGAAACAATGATGCCCCAGTATGGCAACATAGTGAAGATTGAGCTTCTCTTAAATGCAAATTTAATATATTGATACCCAAAGTAGGGTCTCCTAACTGGAAATACAATTGTGAAACATGAAAACCCTATCACCATCTGTTCCCAATTTATGGTCAGGCAAAAGTTTTTTCATAAGTACAGAAATCTTCAAGATCAAGGTCATAAGCTCAAAGTTATTGGTATTGAATGAAAGGTCTTGTTACAAAAAATACATATGGGAAGTAAAAAAGCCCCAGCCCTTACTCTTCAAAAGTTATTTCCAAGGTTAATGTTTTTTCATAAGTCCTGGAATGTCAAGGTCAAAAGGTCAAGGTTTTGGTATCCGTTAAAAGGACTTGCCACAGAAAATACATATGTAAAGTATGGAAGGCTTGGAAGCCCTAGCCCTATTACCATTTATAAGTTATTGATAAGGTTAAAGTTTTTTCACAAGTACATATGTAAAGTATGGAAGGCTTGGAAGCGCTAGCCCTATTACCATTTATAAGTTATTGATAAGGTTAAAGTTTTTTCACAAGTCCGGAAATCTGAGATTTCCGGACTTGTGAAAAAACTTTAACCTTATCAATATCTCCAAGGTCAAAAGGTCAAAGTTATTGGTATCCAATAAATGATCCTGCCACAAAGAAAACATTTGAAGTATTGAAGCTCTAGCCCTAATCATTTAAAAATTTTGGTTACATTTTTTTTAAAAGTAAGTCAAACTCTGAGGTCAAGGTCAAAGGTCTAGGTATCAAATGATAGGTCTTGTCACAAGGATTAAAAAACTAAAGTATGAAAGCAATAGCTCATACCCTTTAATATATTTTGTCAAGGTTTGTTTTTTTTAAAGTAGGTCAAACTCCAAGGTCAATGTCAAAGCTCTTGGTATCCTATGAAGGGTCTTCTCATAAAGATTACATGTGTGAAGTATGAAAGCTCTACCCCTTGCAATTCAAAAGTTATTGCCAATGTTAAAGTTTTTTAGGAAGTTTTGGGGTGTATAGTATTTGTTGTGTCCATCTGTCTGTTTGTCCACAAAAACTTTAACCTTGCCCATAACTTTGATTTGGTAGAGCCATGACTTTCATATTTCACATGTGTATTCCGACCTTTCTTTGGGTACCACCAAATGTGACCTTTTGACCTTGGAGTTTGACCCACTTTTACATGAAAATTTTTAACTTATACATTGGCCATATTTTTTAACAGTAGATACCAGGACATTTATACTTCACATATGTATTTTTTTCAAAAAAAACCTTTCATTGGATACCAACAATCGTGACCCTTTGACCTTGTATATTACCGTATCTGTGAAAAAAACATAACCTTGGCTATAACTTCTGAATTGTAAAGGACAAGGCTTTCATACTTCATATATGTAATCCTTGTGAGAAGACCCTTCTTTGGATACCAAGCATTTTGACCCTTTGACATTAACCTTTAAGTTTGACCTACTTTAAGAAAGCAATCCTTGACGATAACTTTTAAAGGGTTAGGGCTGGTGCAGTGGTGCTTCCATACTTCACACATTTAATCCTTGTGACATGACCTTTCATTTGATAACAAGAACTTTGACCTTGGAGTTTGACCTACTTTTAAAAATTTTCAACCTTGGCTACAACTTCTGAATGGTTAGGGCTAGGGCTTCCATACTCTACATAAGTATCCTATGTGGCAAGATTCATTGGATATCAATTACCTTGACCTCTGAGATATTTGTACTTATTGAAAGTACTTTAACATTGGACTACTTTCAAATTCACAATTGTTTTCCAGTGAGAATACCCTACTTTTGGTACCAATTAATTAAATTTGCATTTAAGAAAAGTTTAATCTTTGCTATTTTTTTTCATTAGTATGTAAATCTTCAAGGTCAAAAGGTCATAGTTGGTAATATCCAATGAAAGATCTAAATACAAAGAATACATATGTGAAATATGAAAGTCATAGCTCCACTAATAAAATCAAAAGGTATGGGCAAGGTTAAAGCTTTTGCAGATAAACAGACAGATAGATGGACATGACAAATACTATATACCCTCAAAACTTCATTTATGGGGGCATAAAAGTATAAGCACAAAACAAGACTAAGTTATTAATTTATTATATTGTTTCTGGCATTAATTTTTTTTTTTAATTCACACAAGAGAGAAATTAAATATCTCTAAATTCCAGTCTTATCAGTGTCCTGTTTGTGTGGGATTTTTACCTGCCATTACATGTGTACATATTCTGCATTGTTAATCTTGAAATGTCTAATAACTGGACTATGCTCTCTCAAATTAGATAAACCATCAAGTCAAAAGCTTATAGGCTCAGTGTTGTGGAACTAATAGTACAGAATTAAATGATAGCAAAAGGTCTAACAGTCTATAAATCCATCTCAATATAATCATGCAATTCTTTCTCCCTCTTCAGATCCTTTTCTCTCCAACAAACTTTTTTTTCAAAGTGGGTTATGACATCATTCATAGGAAGAACTGAAATATAAAAATATCATTATACCACCTGATTCATGATGAATTAAATAACACATAACAAGAGGCCCATGTACCACAATGCTCACCTAGGTTACTTGGTTCTAGTGTTCCACAGAATTTAAAAAAATGTTGAACTTCCTTTTTTCACCGTAGCATAAACATTTGTAATGAGGTTTACTTAATCTTAATAACATGTCCTACTGTCCTTCCATCACACTTTGAACTTCATATGCTGATACATATATTTTATTAATGAGTTTCTTATTTCTGACCTTGACCTTAATTTTTGTTAAATTATGTTAAGTTCGGTTTCAAGAGTTGTTTCAGATATTTTTATCAAACCTTATATATGTGCAGATACATATTGATGGGATCTATTCAACTTCATAATCATTATTTTACTTTACCTTTCTTTAGACCTTGACCTTTCTTTAAATTAGTGAGTAAAGCTTAGTTTTAAAGAAACTATTCAAGAGACTTTGATTAATCTTAAAGCTATATATGCCGTATTAGTGTTTTATTTTAAAAGTAATAAATATATGTGGTGTCTCATCAAGTTATATAAGTTATATACTTTCTGCAAATAAGACAATCCCACTCCATCACTTTTAAAAGTTATGAAATATTATTTGGTAAAAATTATTTTCTCTCCGTGTCGGATAAAAAACCGCCTCTTATTGAAATATTCATGATCACGTTGTCTCGCATGTTTACAGCAAACAATGGTCCAATCTCGTGAATGAACCGAAAAGCATGATGGTCTACTACGTTTTACTACAAACACGTGAGTTAGGGATTGTCAATATTGAGAGCACCTAAGAGTTGGTTGCTTTTTGTACCGAGGAATAATCACGTGCAATTGTCTTTTCAATGGACAGGTTGGGTGAACTTCTGCAGCTGTCAGCGACTATGGATAAAGAAGTGTGGAAACCATGTTGTGCCAAAATGAAATAACCAATACAAACAAATGATATAATTTAATCAATCAAAATGGTTATTAGATACATTCGATTCTGCATTTCTTAATGGTTCAAACCAACAAAAAGTATTCCACAGAATATCATGTATAAATCTGCACAATATACCGATTGCCAAAACCAGATTACTATTAAATAATATAATTATATTCTTTACATATGAACCACAGTATTTCTGACCCCTTGAAAATAAAGTAGGTTATCAGCATTGTTCGAGATAATTCGAAAGTGAAATTTGGAGTTTGGCAGTAAATTGTAGTGAATGAATAAAATTTAGTACTGATAGATATTGGAACCTATTTTACTTGTCAGATTTCTTCGAACTAGTTGATTTTTATTCTAACTGTTCTATCCCCCGACCCACTTAATAAAAAAAAAACGATATATGCTACCTACCTGAATTTTTTTTCTTAATGGTGTTCATCGAAATGCTTGGTTGTGCCCTCAAACTGGAATAGTTTTTAGAGGCCTGGAATTCCTTGACCAATTTTATTTTATTAGCCCAACTATATTTCTAAGAAGGCAAGATGTATGGTTTGTAAGTTTCATCTACATACGTTATGAAGTTCATATTAAAAAACCAAAAGGGATTATTGACGATATCCCATTCAGGGTGTAAACATAGTAGTTTGAATTACTTTCCATACATTGTACTTGACATAAAATATCTTTTGCGCATAATGCGCTCCATACTGAAGATCCGTAAATGTTCACCCAACCGAAAATGTCCACTAGCAGTACAGCACGGGGAAACTCTAAAACAAACGCCCCTGTACAATGGAGTGGGGAAAACTTTAATTTTCATCATTGTTAATCATTTGTATGCAAACATGAGCATGGGATTAGTTGATAATAATGTACATAATGCATCAAGTCTTTCTGAGAGCGATTTAAAAAACTAGCCTTTTTGAAAAATACATGTAGTATTTTATGTAGTAACCCATAAATGCAACTCATTGAGCTGATTGGTCTATTTGTGTCACTCACTGAACAGACGTCACAAAAAATATTTTCCTCGACATGATGATTCTTGCGATGCTTTTCCCGCGCACATGCGCAGATCCAGGATAAACGTCAGTCCTTTATAAATATGCATGAGAATATCGTGTTCTTTTCCTGATCAGTACTTTGTTAATACTGAATAAAATTTCGTCGAATTTGCAAGAATGCTTCATTTTTGGTAGCTTATCATACTCCAGAAATTTTTGTTCGGTTTCAGCTGTGCAAAACTACTGTTTAACACGGCATACATATCTTTAATATGCTTAAACTATAAACATTGATAAGAGCTATTTAGTTGCATGAACATTCATCATGATATTTTAATAAAAAATTATATGCTAAACATATTGAATAGCATTTACAAACTGCATATAATAAACTGTATATAATAAAGATTCTGTGAAATTTAACTCAGTTGTATAAAAGGAGTTGCGGATAAGAGATGAGTACCTCAAAGCATAACAGCCAGATGGACGGAAATACCGATTACTATATACTTTCCCGCTTTACAAGGTGGGGGGGGGGGGGTTCAATCATTGAACAAAATAATGATTTTCAACCACTGATACAGATATCGAACCTAATTCAAAGCCAAGGACAACCACCCAATTAAAATGAATATTGACCATTCCTGAAAACTGTTCGGTAACAAAATACAATGATACCAGATGTGGTACATGTCTTCCTACGAACATGATCCTCTATTGTTTTTAATAGTTTAACCAAAAACATTCATTTTTAATTATGGATATTCTAGAATCTTTTTATAAATCTATATCAAATATTAATTAACTGTCTAAAACTGTCTGAAGAGCCATTACAAGACAGAAAAACACTTGTTAAAATGACTATTCAAGTCTTTTGAATCTTGATTTTTTTCATTTGATATATTTATACTTACCAAATTCTCAATTTTTCTTAAATTATCAAATAATATACAGGTAGTATGATTAATTTGAGAAAAAAATTGTTTTTAGAAAGGATGGAAAGCAACAAATGATTTCTTGAATGATCGAAAAGAAAAGATGAATGTAAGTTAGAATTTTTTATTGCAATAGCGTATGAACTATGAGATGTCACCTTGTTATATGCAAACACTATTATGTGAAAGTCTCAAGAAAAAATTATACTAAATGCGAGAATATCTATTTTTCTCTTAAAAATGATGATATGACTGGGCTTCTGAATTTTAAATTTTTCATAACGTTCCACTTTAACTTGAAAAAATTCTCATTTTTTAAATTTAAATTTATACTTCAGACAATATTATATATAATATATATATTTCTGTCTTATTAGTAGTGTTTTCCTTGAGTATTAAAATTTATAATATCTGTATTCAATTTAAGTAATCTCTCTCTCTCTCTCTCTCTCTCATCTTATTTGTTAAAAATACCCCTGTCAATATATTTACTAACCTTTCTTTATCTTTTTTTCTTTTCTTTTCAGAAAATGTGAAGACAAGTCTTGCTGAAAGGTTAAAATCGCATGAAAGAAGAAGTATAAACATGTTTTTTTTAATATGACAGTAGCTGATTCTTTAAAATTAGACAGACTTGATGGAGAAAAACATGCTAGATAAATGCATAAACACTTATGTCTTCTGAAAATGTAGGATCACATCCTCTGTAATTATATATGAAATTAAAAAAAAGTGCATATCCATTGTGTATTACCCTATATTAAAGTGATAATAAATTTCCTTTCCTTTAAAGATCAAGGTGTCCCAATGCAGATCTTTTCAAAGAGAGTCTACCTGCCAAAAATATTTTTTTGTTTTAATTCTTTTTTAATTTAGTCTTTTTTTTATTTCTATCGAATGTAAAAATAGATTTTCAACATTTGTTTATATTCATTAATCTGATAACTTTTATCTAACAATATTATTCCTTTTGTTTTTGTGAAAGTGTATTTTGTTGTTAAGGGGTAAAATATACATCAAGTACATTTTGACTAATCAGAACGAAAAGCTCGAAAACTAATCAGCAAATTTCCGTCGTTGGTCCATCTACCATCTCTTTGCATTTTTAAATTTCATCAAGAATCTGTAGAGAGATTTTAATCTCATTTGTCAGAAATGAAATGGACTATTAATATTCAGACAGAGTTTCACTTTGGAAATATTGCGATAAAATATCTAAAATGGTGAAAGGGGTAAAAATCCAAATAGTTATGATTCAATAATATAATACATATGTTAAATAGGTCTTAATCAGGAATCAAATGTTAAGTATACGGAATACATAGACTTTGTTTTCTTTTTAAAACTCTCACCTCAAAAACAGGAGAGGTATAATTACTCATATAAATATACTAGCAACCCAATATAGTAACGATACCAGCCTGCGGGGTAGAATGTGACTGAAATAGCAAATTTTACAATAAAGCTGAATAGATTCAAGTATTCAATTGAAATCGTGGGCGAAAAGCAGAAGCAACATATTTTCAGGGGAAGGTAAAAAAATTCTAACATTTTCTGAAGAAAAACAGCAATCTTCAGTGTGTTGTGGTTGGGGGCCCTATGTTTCTTCAAAGAACATGTTCGTATAAACATAACTAAATTCGCATGAATGTGCAACATTTTGATGACAGAGGCAAAAATAAAGAATTTTATGTCAGACATAGATATAAATCATTTTAAATATCTTTTTCGGATTAGTAAGTCGGCGTTGTTGCATTGATAAAAACATGATAGTTTCATCTTGTAGAATAATATTTGGATATGTCAGATCCCCTTTCAGATGCTTAAAGGCCTTAATGAAGTCAGAGTTTTTTTCTCGAAAGGGAGAAAAAAATTCTGACGAAGAATAGCTGGTCAACATAGCTTAGGTTAGCGATAAGGTTCAGGCGCCTTTGTTGTTTCAGAATACAAAATATAGGGATTTTTTTTCTACAATTCATAGAATTTGTCATAATTATGAAATCTTTTTCAGCGTTGAAATATTGTCCTTTCTTATGTACATGTTTATGCTTCATTTTTAAGTATATAAATAAATCAACAATCTGTACTGTCATCTGAGTACATTACGTGTTCTGTTTCTCATTTTTAGGCCTTGATGCACGAAGCACACACAAGAACGTTTTTTTTAATCAGAGTCTGATACATCTGTTACATACTTTGATATTTTACATGAAAAAGACGTTAATGGTAATCTAAAAACCAAGCTATATGATAAACGTGATGACTTTAACTTTTCTATCGTCAACTTCCCTTACTTATGCAGCAATATACCTTCATCACCTGCATACGGCGTATATATATTTCAGTTGATTTGATACGCAAGAGCATGCTCTACGTATGAACAATGCGGCTAGAATAAGGCTGTCCGAAAAATACTAATAAACTATTCAAACTGTACTAACTTCTCTGAACTACCTAGATATGACGTTATAATAAAATACGACATCAAGTCACTGCATACTTGAGCTGACATAAAGGGGAAAGTGTCATAATTTTTACATGGCATGTAGCTTTTTTAGGGCGTTTTTGTATATTCAGGTGTTGGGATTGTTTTTGGCTTTTATGATGTTGAACATTTTGAATTTAGATACCCCTCCCCTGTTCCTCTTGCTTTTCTGATACCTACATATTTAAACAACAGGTAAATAGAATATGTGAAACGCTCCCTTATACGTCCATAGACGGAATTAGAATTTATGAATTGTGTTTACATTTGACTGGCACAAGTGATAAACTAGAGGCACTGTGAGCGATGAGCTCACTAAATGATGCCCCCGCCTCCAAAATACGAAATATTTCAGAGATCTACCCTGCTTAAATTCGGGTTGACGCTGTTACCCTTTCTCTTTTGTATACATAATGGTTACGTAAAATCAAATACAGTATGTAACCGGCCCCTGTGGAACTTGACAGTAGATTTCATTCTTTCGTACATTTAAACAATAAAATGCTTTCTTTGTTAGTTATTGCTGGAATGAACGGAAGCAGCTGTTGCAGAAAAAATACATAACCTGTGTATGCGGGTTATGTAATTTTTTCTGCAATAGCTGCGACCGTTCATTCCAGTAATAACAAACAAAGAAAGACATTTTATTGTTTATATTTATATCTGTTTAAATTATCATTTAAAGTAGGATTAAAAAGATTAATTATTGTATTAATGCGAACGTCTTTATACGTTTCATTGATGGAACAGCCACTGATTAAGAAATCTGTACAGGCGACATGACTACTGTAGTTTATGCAGTGATGAACGCAATGGGCTTTCTTAAGAAATAAAGGAGAACATATTCAGTGGATGTAAATATAGGCCGAATAATTGTCAATAATTTACGTCTTATACCGTATGTGCTGAGTTTATCCCGCAATTCAAATCGATCAACAATGTCAAAAGCTTTCTTATATCTGCAAAACAACAATTTAATCTCTTTGTGTTGTTAAACAGGTCCGATTATTAATTGAAGACAGTAAAAATAGCCTCGGGTGTACTCTTTCTGGGCGAGCATCTGTAATCATGAAGTCATCTTTATTTGAACATAATATGACTTTGGTTCAAACTAAATGTAAATTTATAATTTGCAAAAACAACTCATCATATTAATGCATCTTTCATTTTTGGGATCTGACAGATCTGCAGTAATTGCATGTAATTTCATTTTCATTTTTGAGAATTAGCTTAATCAGAAAATAAGGTAAGGTACCTAATACTGTACGCTTGATTATAGTATAATAAGGCATTCAATATCATTGAATAAATCAAGGATTATGAATGAGTTTGTGATAATACGTACCACTTCGTGTTGTGTGTAGCATACCTATTAACAATTCAGCACAATGCATGCATAGGCTGTATTAAAGATAAAATTATAAAATAATCACAATGAGGAATCACGGTCAAATATAAGCTCGGATCCCGGAGTCAGTGAGAAATTGCTTCATTAAGAGAAAGGTTCAAATCTATAGGATAGCTTATAACCATGGTAAGACAAATTGTTATATTCCAATTTCCTTTCTTATGTGCTTTTTTATAGTTGCCGATGATTTCTTTTAAATGTATTTTACTTTTTGAAAGATATTATTGTTGGTGTTACCTTAAGATAAAATTATGATAAAAAATAAATTATATCTTCAATGTTAGTTAGACTTCCATGGGAATTGCAAAATTCATTTTCAATTAATAAAACATATGCATCTCATCTAGCTCGTGATATTTAGTGGATCCTTTTATTTATCAACAGGTCAAGGTAAACTTACCTCTGAATCTTTCCACGACGGAGACACCAATAAATGTCACCGGAAACTCTACCTTCCAGAACACCACATCGGGTTGGAGCGCTAGATGGCATGACCGTACCCCTGTCATCCTGTCCGTTTCCACCATCAGTTTAGTGGCTGTATTCTCCAATCTAACCCTGCTCCTAATCATTCTATCCCGGAAAGAGCTCCGCTCGGTTGTCCTGTTTTGGAATGTTGCCGGAATGTGCGTCTGCAATCTAGTTTTCGGTACAATCACTAATGCGCTTGGTGACAGCCGCCATATTTACAATGAGTGGTTGCATGGGGCTGTTCTATGTAAACTATTTTCTGTGTTCAAACTTTCCTCCACTCACATCATGAGCATGATCCAGATCACCATAGTAACAAGCCTCTTTCTGAAGGTTCGGCAGTCACTATCTCCTCCGTCTAACGTCACATCACGAGTTTGGACCGCTATTCCTTACTTTCTGTTTGTGTTACCATGGCTTGTTGAGGTCGCCTTGTTTCCAATGATTATACTTGGAGAAATAAAGAATCTGCCTGATTTTGCGAAGAAATACAGTTCTCTTATGTGCTATCATTTCATGGAGCGAAATTATCGATACGCCGGAGTGTTCTTATTCAGTTTGCTTTTCTTTATTGTTGTCATCCTCAGTATAGCTCTTTTCCTTTACTATCGATTCAAGAAAGCGTCATATGATCGTCTGCTGGCCGATGACGCGGTGCGTCACAATGAAACTCTCCATTCAATGTTGATTGCGACTCTCGGATCCTCGACTGTCTTTAGCCTGTTCTTTGCGCC
Organism: Saccostrea cuccullata; assembly: GCF_032062105.1. NCBI lineage: Eukaryota > Metazoa > Mollusca > Bivalvia > Ostreida > Ostreidae > Saccostrea > Saccostrea cuccullata. Next base: position 14,674 of record NW_026932322.1, on the reverse strand, counting down.
GTACATACTGAATATGCTGGTCATAATAACTTGCAATCGTTCTTGGTGTCGCCCGAATATAAAATCTTTTGACGCTGTATACGTTTTGGGTTGCGTTTCCTACGCCATTACGCCTATACCTTGGTTTGCCTACGTCGATATAAAGTACGTTTTCACGGAACTCATGAATAAGGTGAAAGGTTGCGTGAGGTCATCCGTGTCCCAGTGTAGGGGGTGTTGTAGAACGAGGCTGGAATCCATCACGGTGGAGTGGTCCCAGAGTCAATCTGACGTCATGAAACGGGGAAAGTAGAGACTCTAAATATAAACCCAAAACTGATTGTATTTCAAATCGTTGTCAAATAAGCAATTGAATGTATCATTAGAAACAGTTTATTTGGAAGTATATTCCTCATCATAATCATAAAAAATGTGACAAATAATTATTGGTATAAACTTTTTGGTCGGATCAATCTATATACATGTATGATAAGAGTTAATTTTGCCACCCTTAAAATCAACATTTTAGAATGATATTCATATATTATGTATAACTGATTTTTATATTGTAGAAGAGATTGCATAAGAAATATTTCCAAAACACTTTTCACATTCATATATGCATTCACAGGCTAAAAATTTAATGATGTTAGAAAGGGTGCTATTTTTTCAAACCAACCAAAATAAGACAAAAAAGGGCGTTATCTTTAAATTTTTCTTAGGGGAATCCAAGAGCGCAGCTTCGAACATTCAAATTTTCAAATTGTCAGTTAGTAGTCTTGAAGATACATCGTTGGTAAAAATATTATGTTCCCCAAACGAAGTTTGGTGACATATTGTTTTTACTTTCTTCTGACTTTTCTTCTTCTTCCTGGGTACTTTTTTGTGCGCGAGTGTTCTCGTAAACTACTCATCCGATCTAGGTAAAACCTTTTTAGGGTTACTACGTATATGTTATGCAGATGTGCGGAACGAAGGTCATTTTGCGCGCACGTGCGTGCATGTGCCCGCACGTGTAACACGTGAAATGACCAATATAATTGAAATAGCCGCATATACAGGTAAGTAAAAAAAAAATTCTCTGGTTGTCCCCTCCCCACTTTCAAAAAGGATGCTACGTGCCTGATTCAAGTCACTTATAATATATTGCGCTTTCACTGCTATTCTTATACTATGTGTGCAATGACGATGAATTCTACTTAAATCAATTTATTTGAGAAAAAAAAGGTTATTTCATAGTTGTTTATCCTCAAATACACCTGTTTGATATTATTCTTTAACATCTAGTTATCAAGCTAAGTGGATTAAGAAATATTTTTGTAATTATTGAAAAAAGGGGAAAGTGTAATTATGTTGAAAACAAATATGAAATTTTCTGATCATGATAAGACACGAAATATGTTAAAAATATATGTAGCACCTTATAATTCAATTCAAGTAAACTCCAAAGAAATCTAGGATTCTCTCTGAGTTTTCTGTTCACCGACTATTATTAGCGTCATCTTTAATTTGTGATTCATAAGTTTGAAATCAATCCCCGACGATTAATTATTGTCGAGGAAAACATTTTTATTTACAATTACAAGGCAAATTAATTAGTTCGAAGCGATAAAATTTTGGTAGTTAAAGTAGGCCGCCAAACCTGCTCAAGTTTTTTCGTACTCGAATAACAGTTTGTGAATCTTGTCGCCTACATGTTATAATTTTGCGTCTCCAAAACACGTCTGCTGGAGACATTATTTCTTATCAAACATAGATAGCCTCATGCATTTATTACATTTACATATGTATCTGCAGAGAAAGTGGGGGAGAGATATCAAAATTGCTTTCAAAAGTTTTCCACTAAAGAAGGATAACTTATCTTGCCTAATTACAAGAGCGATAAAATTGTGAGATTAACATTGTCGTGTATAATTAATCAGCGTCAATTTTTCTCCCCCATTATATGACAGAGAGATAACGTTGAACTTGAATATATGACATCTTTCACAAAATGAAAAAAAAATCGAGTCAGCGTAACAGGATATACGGAGATTTAATATCATTATTATTTTTTTTTTCTTGAACGTGAAATCCCTAATTTATTTAAAGTTGTACTTTATTACTTAGTTTACTATTTTATCTATATTAAATTAAACTATATTATTGTGAAACCATTATAGTAGATGCATGTACATGTATTATGTGTAGACATATGAAACAAAATAGAGAAATGCATTCTTTCTAAAAATAAATCATGTTGAATGCATTTAGTTTTATCAGTGGCAATTACTGAAAATATTTCAAATAGTATAGGATTATTCTTGTATGACAGAGGAGACTTCGAAAAATGCTACTTAACGGTCCAAGATACATAAAGGTATTCATAATTTGCACAAAGTGCGATCTGTTATACCCTTCAGCTTTTCAGGCCTGCTAAAGAAAATAAATGGGCTGTAAGTATGTACATGTACAAATGTGCAGTAGTGACAAATACATGTACAGGATTGAAATAAATTAAAAGACAGTATCTGTTTTTATCATCTTTTTGAATATTAATTTAATCGTGACTGTGTCAGGAAACTTCTGTGTTTCGCTACAATCCTTTTATTTTTCTTTACTACATCTACATGTAATCTGACTCAAAATATTTTGCACCCGGTCCATTATTCATTTATTGGTCATTTGAGTCGCGCCACTTTCGTTCGCCATTCCTTCTTTAATCTTATAATTATGATAAATCTTTAAGATAAAGAGGCATTAATCTTACTGCTGAAAAACTTAAAATTTGATCACACTGTGAAATATGACTTAAATTATATCTTTTAACTTGTCGTTTATAAGAAATGCCCACGTCATCTTTCAGGTATCTGTACCAAACTCGGGATCTGTACTTAAATGTTAAATCTGTGATAAATACAAAGTAATCTTGAATTCGATCTTGTACTGAGCATGCTGAGTACCGGTAGAATGATTTCACATTAAAACTAATAGATATTTTGAAACTAAAAGTGAATCAAATACAACAAGCAAATTCAAAGAATTGTGGTCCCCCGCTTTCGGTATCTTTGTGGGCAAGATATCATTTTTAGGGTCAAGGTCAATAGGTCAAAGTTTTTGGTATCCCATGAAAGGTCTTGCCATAAAGAATACATATATTTCAAATATGAAAGTCCTAGTTTCTACCGTTCAAAAGTTGTGACCAAGGTTAACGTTTTTAAAAAGTAGTTAAAACTCCAAGGTCAAGGTCAAAGGGTCAAAGTTCTTGGCATGCAATAAAAGGTCTTCTCACAAGGATTACATACGTGAAGTACGAAAGCCCTAGCCCTTACCGTTTAAAAGTTATGTTTAAGGTTAAAGTTTTTTCAGAAGTAAGTAAATCTCCAAGGTCAAGGTCCAAAGGTCAAAGTTGTTGGTATCCAACGAAAAGTGTTGCCTCAAAAAATATATGTGTGAAATATAAAAGTCCTTGTATCTACCGTTCAAAAGTTGTGACCAAGGTTATAATTTTTAAAAAGTAGTTAAAACTCCAAGGTCAAGGTCAAAAGGTCAAAGTTCTTGGAATCCAATGACAGGTCTTCTTACAAGAATAAAATATGTGAAGTATAAAAGCCGTAGCCCTTACCGTTCAAAAATTATGGTCAAGGATATAGTTTTTTCATAAGTACGTAAATTTCCAAGGTCAAGGTCAAAAGGTCAAAGTTGTTGGTATTCATTGAAAGGTCTTGTCGCAAAGAATAAATATGTGAAATATGAAAGTCCTAGTACCTAACATTCAAAAGTTATGGCCAAAGTAAAAGTTTGGAATTTTTTAGTAAAAGTAGTTTAAACTCCAAGGTCAAGGTCAAAAGGTCAAATTTGGTGGTACCCAAAGAAAGGTCTTATCACAAGGAATACACATATGAAATATGAAAATTATAGCTCCACTAAATCAAAAGTTATGGGCAAGGTTAAAGTTTTTGTGACGGACAGACTGACGGACCGACGGACAGACAGACGGACCGACGGACAGACGAATGAGATTTAATGTCCCCTCGCTTTCGCGAAAGCGGGGGACAAAAATTCTATATTACATGTATGATTAAGGAAGAACGCTATTATCATTTTTATATAATAATAATTTTACGCTAGACAAACAGGTAGGAGGATGTAAGTCACGATTTTAACGGTCAGAAATGAAATGAAATTTTATGAAGATTGATAATTTGTTTCACGGATCCTATTTAAATTGATTTCATTGTGTGTTTATTATTAAATATTATATTGCATTATTTACCTGTCTATAGTGCATGTATTACAATGTATCCCTGCATAACCTATAGCGTGAATTAAATTTACAGATGTGCAAGGTATCTTTTGAGTTAATTTTCAAATTAATTTGAAAAGCGGGGCAGTGGGGGCAGAGGGATTGAGGAGGGCGGGGGGGGGGGGATATGAAATTTTTTTTTTATTTCATACTGGCGAATAGATTAATGTTATTAAAAAGAATTTCTAATTATTTCTTTTTCTTGTAGAGGGTGGGAATAAGGGCAGGGGTGGTCATATAAGTCAGATTATTTTGTATTTTGAATTTTCATTATAAAAATTATCAGCTGAAGAGAATATATGTAATACCACGTTCTTAATCTTGCATCTTTTATTCTCGTTTATTTTCAAAGTATGCCAAATGCTTTTCATGTGGAATCGTCCTATTTTTGGTATTAATTTTCACGAAATTGAGCTTTGAGCTTTAAAAATCTAAGTCCTTTGCTCGTGAACTTCGCAGTGACTCAGTTCCGACTCTTACGGACGACTACCGGTGTTTGTCATTGAGAGTGACCATATCTGAAGCAATAGCGGAAATAGACTCTCTCTTCCATCGCCAACTCGCTATCGTCACCGTACAATTGTCATATACGGTGAGTTAATACACACAGACGATTTAATGAAAATTCTCATTATTTGTCAAACTTGTTTTATGATTCAGTTAGATAGCTATGCTCTCTTGAAACTCTCTTGAAACTTAATCAAGGTTAGTATACTAATATTTTTTTTTGTTTGAAATCGATGTTGACATGTGATTGTAAATATGTGTGAAGATGATACTATAATCATGAAATTTGTTCTTTTTTTTTAATTTGATGTTAATTCTGTGGCTATTGTTACATGTATGAGCATGATGAAGAAACCATTTATTGAATGTAAATGAGTGCACAGTCAAAGGGTGCTTGTATTAGGGTGGAATGGGATGGGGGTGTTGTAGAAAATCATACTGGTCATATAATTCATGCATGTGAATATAATTATTGTATAAGGTCTTTAAAATGTATATGTACGTTCTCTTTTCCCACAAGGGCTTTTAATTTGCCAGTAAACTAAATGAATTGAAGTAAACTGCGTTGAAAATAATTAAGGAAGTTTGAAATTAAAAAGGTCGAACTGCTACACCCATCGCGAACTTTGTTTGGGTAGAGTTCATGAATTTATAAATATGATACATGCATATATGCAATGTATGTATTATAAATGATGTATACAGGTAACCATGAAAAATTCTAATGAGGAAGAAGGATATGGAGATAACGAACGGTATTCAGTCTCAAAGTCCATAAAACGATACAAAATAAGAGCAGAGCAAACACGGACCCCCGAAACATCAGAGGTGGGATCAGGTGCCATGGAGGAGTGAGCATTCCCTGCCGACCGGTCACACCCGCCGTGTGCTCCTTGTCATGATCAGGAAATAATGGAAAAAATCCGTCGTCAAATCAGTGTATAAATAACGGACTAACAATGGTATGAAAAAGTCCGTCAGCATTTGACTTAATGATAAATTGTATTTGCTGACAAGTACATTGTATCGACCATAGAACTTACGAAATGATGACTTTAAAGGAGACTGCTGGTATTCTTGTTTCATCAACTTGCTTGTCAATAATTTACCTCGTTTTAGAAATTGTTCATACGTAAAGCATACTCTTGTGTATCGAATCAACTGAAGCTCAAGTCCATACTTAATTATTAAGGGGGCATGGACACAGTTTCAACTGATTTTTTAAACCAATTTGAATGTTTACAATTCCTAACAAAGGCAATTCTAATGATCAGCAGTTTCAAAAATTTGAACATCATTTGTTGATTTACAATGAGAGATACAGAAATTAAAATTCTTCATGATGTAAACAAGGATCGTAAAAATATTTTTTTTTAAATCTTTTTATTTATAAAAAAAAATTTCATCAGTATTATTCATCCATACTGTAATATTATATATGATTCAAACTGAATAAAATCAGATCCTTGATCCGCTCCTTTAATTGCTTTTTAATTGTCGCTACTCGAGATAGGTACAGATCGAGGAAATGATTTTAATCAAAGTGGGTTGTGTTCATGTGTTCATGTTTTAGAGCATAATTAAAGGTCTCTGTTCAAAGAGACTGGGTTGTATCTAATTGTGTTTTCATTGTTTTCTAGAAAATCATCATGATTTATTGTTCAATAAGAGAATGGTTTGTATCTACGTGATTGTGATCTGTTTTATAGAGTATCACCATGACCTACTTTTCAATAAGAAAATGGTTTGTATCTATGTGATTGTGTTTTGTTTTATAGAGTATCACAATGACCTACTTTTCAATGAGACTGGTGATGGTATGCGGGATTATCGGGATCGTATCCGCCCTGGAGGGTGACAATGTCTGTACACGTTCTGTTGCGTATGTATATATGTGCACATATAGGACCATATTTTCATGCACCTTGTTTCAGGGAGGTGAGGGGGGGGGTGCAATCCCCTGACCTTACTTGGATAATAATGAATTGCAGCTAAATTGAAATGAAAAACATTCTTGAAATCTGTTTTTTCTACACCTCCTACAATCGAGATGGACAAAATTATTTTATCGAATAGCGGAGAGTTACCCTTTTTTGCCGTTGAATCAAAAGATCCCGCGGGGGGGGGGGGGGGGGGGTTCGTCTTGTATGTCTGTTTGTCTGTCTGTCTGTAGTAAAACTCAACCTAGCCTTTAACTCTTGCCCTTTGATTTATTTGTGTGTACGAGTATCACTTCTGTCACCGTGCCACTCAATGCGCAGCACTGTTAAGGCTAGAAAAAGGGGGGGTGGGCCTAATTTATACGGGAAATGTTTACTGTGACGTCACACCAAAAATATGACTTTTATGCATTCCTCATATTACTCAAAAATGAAATAATTTGCGACTTTAAACTGTATTAGCATAATAAACAACAATAAAACTTATCAATGCATTAACAAAAGTCGCTAGTTAAATCCCATACAGCTGGTTTTAAACAAATTACCGATCTCGATGAACTTGTCAATCATGACGTCATTTTGGTATGGCGTATTTTATGTGCTGTGAGAGGCAGATTTAGGATTTTTTAAACAATGAAAAATGCGTTTTATTATAAAACAGAGTATCATTTACAGGGTTTTAATAGGCCAATAATACCAATGTAGATCCTTTGTTTAGTGCGATTAATCATTAACAATCGAAAGAATGTATGTAGATAATTCTGTCGCGTTTTTATGTTCAGGTTAGGTATATTTTAAATCGAGGTGCCTCATTAAATCGCTCTTTCGCAAGGGCATACAATAAATAAATTTTGACCATTTTTTGAATATATAGATAGAGGATATGTTCCTTAACTTGAAAAGTGCTGCTGCTTTCTTTCAGTCGAGAGCATGACTTTATAAGTACACAAAATATTTGGTAAAAGTCATACATATTTCGACATTGGTCTATTTACTCGAAATTTTATCTATTAAAACGCGGATTCTATTCAAAGCAGCAGCACTTTCCAGAAAGTACAAAGTATGCAGAAACAATTAATAGCTTGAATTTTTAATTTCAACTAGGGTATGCCCTTGCGATATTGAAATTTGTTATTGACCTACATTCCGTGTACCCACTATGCATTCTCCACGTGACTGTCCATCGATAGGACTAAACTCCATACAGTACAGAGTAGGTTGTAGTATGCTATATCCCTAAGTATTTAAGTTCTATGATAATAAAACAGCTGAATAAAAATAAATTCAGTTTTAAAAACAATGTCCGTTTTTGCACTTCTGTTTTCCCTTGATTTCTCGTAGTAAGCCTTAACAATGCTGCGTGTCTGTGTTACCATCGGGGGCATAGAATTCACAAAAACATCTTGTATGGCTTATAGACTCTCGTCAACATAATTTACTTACCCCTTTCCCCACAATTTAAAATGCAATAGTACATGCTTGCAACCACATATACTTTTTTATATATTTTTCATATATTCTAAAATATTGAAACTACATATACATGTTTTAAATCGAGAAACAAAAAGTACTGAATGTTCATTAATATTTTTTCAACTGATAAAAAGTGAAAATTAAATTTTATTATTTCAGTCAGAAAGTTTCGTACATAGAGACAAGAAGGGTATCTAAACAAAGATGCAGCACCCCTACCGATTGTAAAACGTAAGTGTCAAAGTTCACCTGATACTACTGTAAGACGTGAGTTTTACTTTAAAATACAACATCTAACAATTCAAAGGCGTGAATCAATATTAATTCAAATACTAAATTCCATCTGCTGTATTATTAAGAAAATTGATGTGCTTGAAATGGCCAGTTACTAGGTAGCTATAGTTAATCACATTTTACGTCCATTAGTTAAGTAACCATTTATTAGTAGATGACGCTACATAGTAAAATTCATGACTGGATACATGTATTCATAACGCGAAATAGTACCAGAGGAGAGAAATGGCATCTTATGGCACTAACGTACATTTGGAATATGTTTGAATCAGATATTAACTCAATCAAAGGATTTATTTCTCAGTTTGATTAGCAAGATTAATCATAGCATTGTACTTGAATAAAAAATCACCTTTTTAGTGTCTATTCACTGCAAAAAGTCATCAAGTTCCGGATTACGTACGCCATACAGAGATACTGCTGTCCGGGCTTTATACAGGAAGGGAATCGCTGTGTCCTAAGTAAGTTCTCACTGTATCTCTCAAACAACGAAGTGTATCGAAGGAGTTTAATCTTAGTAATGAAATTTTAGCATTGGTCACAACCATTTTAAACGTTTAGTGCTTTTTAGAAAAGGAATACAAAGCATAGGCGCTCCACATATAATTCTGTAAATGACGTGTGATAAGCATATATATAGGTCTACCCCTCTATACTAGGTTATTTTATAGTATAGAGGGGTAGACCTATATATATATATATATATATATATATATATATATATATATATATATATATATATATATATATATATACTTATCACACGTCATTTACAGAATTACATGGGGAGCGCCTATGATACAAAGGTTTCATGTAATACAGGTGTAATATGTCTCGTTCGCATGTATTTATGAAGATAATACCTTTTATTGCGTACCAAACATTCTTCATGTCATGACCTTGATTTTGATGTGTAACATATTCTGAACAGAATGTGTTTGTGAAACACTGATGCCCCCGTATGTCAAGATAGCGAAGGTTAAATTTTCTCAAATGAAAATCAATATTGCAAAGAATTAAAGGCCATCTCACAAGAAATACATATGTGAAGTACAAAACACTAGGAGCACCTGTTCAAAAGTTACGACCAAAGTTTAAAGTTTTTTAAAAGTAGGTCAAACTTCGGGGTCAAGGTCAAAGGGCCAATGTTGTTTGTTTCTAAAGAAAGGCCTTTACACAAGGATTACATAATTTATGTGAAATATGTAAGCCTTAACCGTTCAAAAGTTTTGGCCAAGGTTAAAGTTTTTTTAAGAAGTAGGTCATAGGGTCAAAGTTGTTTGTATACTAGTATAATGAAAAGTACAAAATTTTACATATGTGAAGTATGAAAGCCCTAGAACCATTCTTTTAAAAGTTCTTAAAAAGTAGATCAAACTCCTAGGTCAAGGTCAAAGGGTCAAAGTTGTTGTCATGCAATGAAAGGTCTTGTCATATGAATGGCATGTGAAGCACATGTATGACATCCTTAGACCTTACATTTAAAAAGTTATGGCCAATTTTAAAGTTTTTTTTTTAAGTTGGTCAATTTCCATGATAAAAGTCAAAACGTCCAAGTTTATGGTATCCAATAGAAGGCCTTTTCACAAAGAATACAGATGTGAAGTATGAAAATCTTATTACCAACTGTTCAAAAGTTATAAAAGTTTTGAATTTTGGTGTGAAAGTGTGTCAAACTCCAAGGCCCATGTCAAGGGTCAAAATTTGAGGTAACAAAAGAAAGTTCTAGTCACAAGGAATACACCTGTGAAATATGAAAGCCATAGCTCGACTCTGTCAAAATTTATGGACAATGTTAAAGTTTTTGCGGACCAACAGACAGACAGACTGACAGGGCAAAAACTATATACTCCTAATCTTGGATTACAGGGAATAAAAATTTAAACCTTTTCTTTTGACACCAATCTAATTGACCTCCTGACCTTCACATTGGAGTAAGAAACAGTAACTGGACACATATGCATGCATGTTATTCTTTCTCATTTATAATCTTTCAAAATCTTAAACACAGTCAAAATATCCAAACAAAAACCATAATTATTTCTTTATATATATTTCAGTCACAACAACAACACCGTCCACAACATTAGCTCCAACTACAACACAAACGACAACCACGACAAACCCAGATGACGTAGGTGATCCTATAGAGGGCGCTTTAGAGGAAGCTGACGGAAATGGCGGCGCTCTGTCTGATGGAGCAGTCGTTGGAGTGGTGCTAGCTGTTATTTTTGTCATTGCTGCCGCACTTGTCGGTCTCATGTTCAAAATACGTAAAAATAAGTACGAATCTTGCTGATTGATTAGAAAAACTAAATTAACAGTGAAATATAAAAAGAAAAAAATTTATATATTGAAACGGATCAATTTATTTGTTTTATAATATATATAGAAATGTTCAGTATTTAAATTAAAGACCATATAGTGAATCGTACAGCTCAAACCTCTTTAAACATTTCTGATGTTTCATTTCCCCTCTTAATAATGAAACATACAAGAATGTGAATTTTAAAAAAATATATATATACATGTAGCTAAACAATGCATTTATATTTTTTCTAAAATATAATTTTAATAATTTGTTTAAAATATTGAATTTTGTTATAGGAAACAAGACAAGGAGGCAATAATCCAGTCCGAGATGTACCGAGGGCAGTCCCTCCATGAGAACGTGATGGACCCCGACCAGACATCGGGGGGAGCCTTTGAAAACGACCTCTATAATCTCAATACAAACAAACCCCCTAGAGGTATGCTTCATATTGAAACCTATAGAGGATTGTGTTTTATTGATATCACCAAGGATATATGAAGTTTTTTTGTGACAGACGGACAGACTGTGGATTCCGGGTCATGATAATTAAATTTGAAGCATTTAAAAACAAACAAATTATAATGTTTATACCGAGAATTTCCCTACACGGGTCTTTTTTTTTTACACAAATCATCCATATCTATGCTCAACCATATAATTTTTCACTTAAGGTGGCTCATTACATGCACAGTTTATTTTAGATTTCAATACAGCACCACTTATAATGTAGATGTCAAATATCCAGATGGGGGTATTGATATCATAAATATTTTTTATAGAATTTTTTAGTTTTTGTTTTATTTTAGTGAAATGTTTTATTTCAGGTTTATTATTCACAGAATTTCAGAACTTTCAGTGTCAAATGATGGGCATCTTCTTAAGACAAGTACACACAGTGAAAATACCTCATAATACCTAATAATAATTTTATTAGAAAAAATAATTTTCTCCTAGAAAATTATTAATGTCATTATCTTTTTAATTTATGCATAAAACATTTTAAAAATGTGTTCTGAAGAGACAAGGAATGTATTTCAATGAATTACATGTGTCAAATTGAATGAAGAAAGTTTAAACGAAATGAAAAATCCAATTTAAAAAATATTTGGTATAAAAAGTCCACTTTCAAGAGTTATCTTTCCTAATTAACCAAGACTCAAAACACTATGGAACGTTTGACATTACATCTAAAATTCAGAATAAAGCTTTAAATTGCCAGAGTATACATTTAAATCAATAGAACAAATATATAAATCAACACCAACACAGTAAATAGCGCAATTAAATAAAATTTTAATTTCAACAAGGTTGTAGATTTTAACTCGAATTTCCTCCATACATACATGTCAGTGATTGATAGAGTTCACTGCATGCATGGCTATGAAATTGACATTACTTGTTTGGCGAAGATTTGACTGTTGCTTTCTTTTGTTTCTGCCTAAAAGCAATTCTTCTTGGTTTATGCATAATGAATCCGTTACTTTGTTTTCACTGTTTACAACACCGCATGTTTCATCTATTTTTAAAGCGTTTTAAAGGTCAGGGTCATATTTAGAGGTAGCTATACAACTCGTCCCCTGAGCAAACCGGTCGGCACAATGGAGGTTTATTTTTTTGTGTAGTACGTCATCAAAAAGTGGTGTAATGAGCCTCCTTAAGAATATTAATATACATTCCATAAATTTCATTTAATCAAAGAAAACAAATTTAATAAATAAACACGCTCCATTCAAGGTGAATTAAAAAAAAAATACACAAGCTTTCTCCAATTTTCGTTTCGTTTCAGGAGTAACATCAACACCCGATATGTACGATCAGCTTCATTTGTACGGGAACGCCGCAGACGAGGCAATCCACGATTACGAACGCCCCGTCAGGTCAAAAACTATCGGGGGCGGTGCGGGGGAGTACTACAGCAAAGCGATGATACCTAACCCTAGTTTTAAGTCCGAGGGACATCAGACAGTCAAGTATCAAAATAAAGGCGACGTATCAGGAAAAGTGAGAGTGTTCGAAAGGCTTGCGTCAAATCAATCAGATGATCAAACTTTTACCAACAAAATGCTTTATTCCGATGTCAGATACTGAAATAAAAATAAACATTTATGTTTTATCTTTTTTTGATTTGATGGTTCTGATTATTTTGTGTACTGAATTTTAACTGTCTAAAAAATAAAACGTGATTTTGAAAACGTCATGTGGGATAAGAGGTTTTTTGTCCTTAGTAGTATAAGGGGTCTAGCTAGGGGAAGATTCTGATTGGCTGAGAGAAATCACGTGATCAGTTCTGATTGGTGGAGGGGATAAGGGGGTCAACTGAGTGCAGTCCTAACCCTAATTCCCCCTAACCCTAACCCTAGCCCTAATCCCTAACCCCTCTAACCCTAGCCCCCTAGCCCTAACCCTAACCCTAGCCCCTTACCCCCTAACCCTAACCCTAACCCTAACTATCCCTATCCCCCTTAGCCCTAACTAACCCTAACCCTAACCCCCTAACCCTAACCCTAACTAACCCTAACCCCCTATCCCTATCCCTAACCCCTAACCCTAACCCCCTTAGCCCTCTAACCCTATCCCCTAACCTATCCCCTAAATACGGAGTTGTTTACACTGTGTTTACATTGGTACGTTGGTACTACGTTTTGTTTATGGACACAGGTAAATGCGCCGTGTGCAAAACATTACAAGAATGTGATTATGACGTCACACTACACTGTGTTTTTACATTATACACTATACGTTGGTACTACGTTTTGTTTATGCTAACTATACAGGTAAATACTTTGGGGCCGTGTGCAAAACATTTCAAGAATGTCATTATGACGTCATGACACCTGTCAATCAAAGCAGACGACAGAATTTCGCTTTGTCATCATGTCAAATCAATTCTTGTATGAAATGTTGACTATCTTGTATGAAAGTGACTGAAATTATGCTTTTAATATGAATATTGACTCAAAATAATATAAGTTTCATACATGTTTCAAAGAAGAAAATAAACTTTTCATTCAGGAAATGAATTTGACTGAATTATGACGTCATTATGACGTCATGACACCTGTCAATCAAAGCAGACGACAGAATTTCGCTTTGTCATCATGTCAAATCAATTCTTGTATGAAATGTTGACTATCTTGTATGAAAGTGACTGAAATTATGCTTTTAATATGAATATTGACTCAAAATAATATAAGTTTCATACATGTTTCATAGAAGAAAATAAACTTTTCATTCAGGAAATGAATTTGACTGAGGGGATTCAGTATATAGCTCTAAATATAGTGTTTTACACTAAACTGTAAGGACCGTGTGCAAAAAATTAGGGTCGTGTGCAAAAAGAAATATACCTTTTACCTGTGTTTTCTTATATACCTGTTTGCATCCTCTATAAAGTGCCGTGTGCAAAAAGTACGATATACTTACCTATGCATTGTGACGTCATAATCTTGGCAGCGACGTCATGTTAGTCCTCTACAAGCCGCGATGGCTGCTTATTTTGACACAATAACACAGACTTTCACAGCGCTTGAGACTTCATGTAATAACAGTATGGTCCTATGGATTTCAGTACCAAAACTGATTTTCTACCGTTTTTCTTCCAAGAAAGTTCTGAACAGCTGAATCCTGGATCAGGCTAGATATTAGTTCACTGGATTATTTAATGAATATTAGATTATGACGTCAAAAAGTACGATATACTTACCTATGCATTGTGACGTCATAATCTTGGCAGCGACGTCATGTTAGTCCTTCACAAGCCGCGATGGCTGCTTATTTTGACACAATAACACAGACTTTCACAGCGCTTGAGACTTCATGTAATAACAGTATGGTCCTATGGATTTCAGTACCAAAACTGATTTTCTACCGTTTTTCTTCCAA
>NW_026932321.1:0-5050 GCF_032062105.1 Saccostrea cuccullata | reverse complement strand
CTTTTAAAATGTATATGTGTTATATCAAAAGAAAATATGAAAAGTGTCACAAAAGAAAATACGAATCCTATCTAAGATTATTATGGTATTTTCTGCATTAAGAGTGATCTGTCCTTAAATGTAATACCTAAAATATAATTTACAGTTTCCTAGTCAATTTGTTTTCAATTCAAATATTCTTAAAAGGCTAAGATAAATTCATTGAACATGTAATTTACATGTATTTTTTCTGGAAGTAAACGACAGTACTTTCTATTCATCGATACCGTGCTGTTAAACATTTTTCCTAGGAGTAAATGCCACGTACCATGTAGTGAAAATAGAATAAATAATCTCAAAAGTAACAAATTTATATATTAATTATTCTCAATATCCAAAACATTTTGCACTGGTGTAGAGAGGGTCCTTAAAATAAACACTTTAGAAATGAAACATATTGAGATAACGAATAGCATTCAAGATCAACAGTCCAAAAAGCAATACAAAATAAGAGCGGAGAAAAGATAACCTCCAAATCATCGAAGTTGGTATCAGGTGCCATGGAGGAGTGATCATCACCTGGCGACCGGTCACATCCGCCCTGTGCTTCTTCTCATGATCCGGAAATAAAAGAAAAATCCATCGTTAATTTAGTGTATAAATAATGGCCTAACAATAGGTATGAAAAACGTCAGTTAGCATTTGTCCCAATTATAAATTTATTGTACATGTATTTGCTGACTTGGTCATTTATCGACCATAGAATTTACGAAATTATGACTTTAAATAAGACTGCTGATATTCTTCTTCCATCGAATTGTTTGTCAATAATTTACGTCGTTTTAGAAATTGTTCATATGTAAAACACGTTCTTGCGTATCGAATCAAGTGAGTTACATAAATTCCGTATATTGCTTCATAAGTAAAGTCACCGTTTATCAGAGAGTTTTGTTGATTGTTTACCATTTACGTCTTTTTCAAGTTAAATATCCAAATATGAAACAAATATGTCAGACTCTGTGGTATCTTTTATCTCAAGCTGTACTAATAATCTGTGTTCTTTGACGGGTGCAACTTTGGCAAATTGAATTCACCTAGTACAACGTAAACATCATAATCTTACCAGAGTTTATGTTTCGGCTACCTTCCCTTTCAATTCTTGTCGTTCAAGATTCCTGGGGAGGATGTTATGTGGAAAATATGCTTTAATTCACGATAGATTTTTACGTTATCAACAAAGATGGATCTAACAATAAGATTTATTATATAGCTAATAAATAGTCTCTAATAAAATACTACCAGAAATCTAGCAAATTTAGCGTTCAATGATGTTTTATTGAACGCTGAGTTTGTATTACGTGTACGAGTATGCCCGAAACATTCCAAATACGAGCGTTCAACATCGAACGCCCTGTTGTAAACAAAATAAGTCGTCTGCTCAAATTCTAAGAGTTAAATTAAAGAAGGAAAGTGTCATCTAGGTAAGATTTGTTTATTTTTTTTTTACACAAAAATGAAATTATTTATTAAAATATAGAATGTATTAGACCCATTAAAACCTAAAGCACGTTATGACTCTCGGTAGGGTCATCGGAATGATGCGATATTGAACACTTACAGGACAGGGGTTAATTTGAATACCGATACTAAAAAAATCATTAATTTGATTTTTTTAGTTGCAATAATTATTATAAATTATAAGGTAATGTTTTAAGTATATATAATAAAGAAGTTTTTGAACCTATATTGGTGATTGGCAGTGGTTGACTGAACACATGCACTCGCACAATTGTGTACAGCCACAATATAAGTTAAATAACCCTACTTTATTTCATTGAAAAGGATCATACTCATAATAATGATAAGAAACTAATTTTGTTACCTTTCCAAAACATTTCTACCAATGTTTAACAATGAATGTTGACAGAGATCACTAACACCTGCTTGACTAATTAAGATGATGAAAAAGTGCTAGTTCCTTTCAAAATAGAAAGTGAATTCTAAATCAAAATGAAAAAGGTTAAAATAACGAACAGTGGTCCATTTCATGGTGTTTGAAAACAATAGTAAAAATAAGAGAACATGGCTTTAACATGAGATGGGACCAGATCACAGGAGGAGAAAGCGTCCCCTGTTTATCGGTCATTATACTCGTTTTGACCCCTATTTACATGTATTGATTGATTGATTGTACAATATTTATTGTTTTACGTCCAAATCGAAAATTTTTCACTCATATGGAGACGTCACCGTTTGCCAGTGAAGAGTTTCAAATTTATACCTATACACGGCACTCAGGGTCACTGAGCAGTGAAAGTTCTTTACCGCGCGAACGCCTACCGTGACACGAGACCTATGTTTTTAAGGTCATACCCGAAAGACCCGACGGGTGACCGCCATTTCTAGTGCCGAGCGATTGGAGAAGAAACAGTCAAAACCAATGTTTACGTCTTAGGTTTGACGTAGCGCCGAGAACCAAAATCGAACCCAGGCCTCTGGACCAATCACGAAAAAGAAGAAGACGAAAAATTCTGTAGTTAAAAATAGTTTTAAATATAGGCCTTGTGATTGGTTATATTTCCTAAAAGGGTCATTTTGATGAATATAGGCTAACAAAATGTTGACTTTTAACGAGATGTTTGAAACCCATATAATATCATTAAATTATCTATGAGTAGTTTGTTTTGTTTACAACTTAACTTACTTGATTTGACACAAAACATTAGGTTGATTAGCAACAACTTGGGAGACATAAATATCATAAACAGGTTATATAGGAATTACAATATAAGAAAGGAAATTGACGATGTAAATGACAAAATCGTCTCAATATGTCAGACAGTCTAGCTATCATGCAGGTAATTCTGAAGAATTTCACGTCTTGTCCCCAGTGCTTCCGAGTATTTTAATTTTTAAAATATAACTAGTACCAGAAAGTCGAAACTTCAATTAATTTAGAGTTTAGAAAGGTCTACATCCCGGATATCAGAAATCCGCTCATGCCCACTATGGTGACTGTTACAGGATATGTAAAAACATATATCACATTAAAATCACTTCAAGTATATATATAATATTCTGAATGTTTCTGAGCTGTATGAATTACAAAACCAATATCCGAATAATTTCCTGTTTTCCAATAAAAGGAAAATATGAACAAAATGTCGATTTTGACTGAGATGTAGAATCCGCACAATGGACATACTCCTATCTTGCTCGATAATTCTAGTCTTGAATGCGGCATTGAATTTTGCTGACAAAGAGAGGTGTGGAACGATGAAAAAGTAAGTTATGAAAAATAACATTTGCACATTTGTGTATACAGGTGTATATTCTTCCTGTTTTTTTTAAACAAGATTACTTTAATTATAGACCTAAAGCGCTTTAGGCTTATGCTTTAATATTAAAAGATTGATTGATTGTACATTGTTTAACGTCCCTCTCGACAATTTTTCACTCAAACGAGACGCCACCACTTGCCGATGTAGAGCTGCAAATTTTTTTCTAAATTCGGCACTCAGTGCCATTGAGCATTGAAGCATCTTTTTCATGTCAACACCCACTGCAACACGGGACCTCGCTTTATACGATCTCATCCGAAGGACTGGTCTCCACGTCCAACGTAGGATTCGAACGGCGACGTAGGATCAAGTCGTTACTTCACAAATATAGAGCAGACGATGCAACCACTGCGCCACGTGGGCGACATTTTATAAAAGAAAAGTGCAATTTAGAGTTTCAATACATTTTGCACATAATTATATCAAACTTGTTTTCCAAATCATTGTTTTACTTTTCATCATAATTGAAATTATTCTCTACTTGTTTTTCACTAACACTTATTTCATTTTCTCAGCCAGTCAACTCCAATCTGTTGTTCTGGTTACATAAACATTGAAAACAGGTGTACAGGTAAGTTTAAAGAAATATTCTTTTATACCTAAAACAACTTTACTCATTAGTTGGCATCTATATTCTTGGCTTCTACATTGACATTTAATTCTATGACGTTATGTGGTATTACATTGATTGTTACAGAATGTGTTGGGTTCTACGGAAAAGATTGTTCTAAAGAGTGCCCATGTGGATTTTATGGAGTATCATGTAAAGAAGAATGTAAATGTAAAGAAACAGAAACGTGCGATCCGTTTGCAGGATGTGTTGACATTAATGTCAAATGTACATGGAATGGTATGTAAGCAATTAAGACACAGTGTTAATATATAAAATCAGTTGAAAATAAGCTTATTAAGAAAATCTGTATCCAAAGTTAAGATGAAAAAAGAAGGATTATGAGACATTTGGTCTAAAAATGAACATGGGCCTTTTTAAGTTAGAGAAAAATGACCTTAAGTTTCATTTCAAAAGCGTACAGAGAACATATTGGAACATTTCAAACAAATTTACGAATTTGTAACCTTACTTTTTTCCAAATTAACCTCAACATCTGTGGAGATCTCTACTAATATCAATATAATTGACAAGGAATAAATTTTAATCGCAAAACCTTACAGAGAATTGGGGATCTTGTTCAATGCTAAACAATCTTGAATCTTGTTCAATATCCTTCTAATTCAACTACATCATCACAAACACGCGCTTTTTGAAAAATATGAATGAATTATGCAAATTTTGCTTTTCTACAATGTAGTAGGGCTAGTAGGGAAAGAAAAAATATAAAGATATGCAATGAGAATTAAGGCATAATTTCTGTTTTCATTTTTCTAAGCCTAAGTTATATGCCTTTCTCAAACATTGACATATTACCGAGATACCGATGATAAAAATATTTATGCCCCACTAATGCTGATATTATGCTTTCTGATTTGAATCTATGTAGCCAGTGATCCCAGAAACAGACTGGAAAGCCGTATTACGAGTAAATGTCCAAGTAAGTGTATTGGTTTGAATATACGAAATAGTACTGTATGAATTAAAATTTCATATGTATTTTAGTGATATTAAATACACTTTTGCACACATGTAAATACTTGATGTATATTTTATATTCATCAATTTGTTGACAGTGATATTAATTGAAATGTGACAATCCTCCTCATTTATTTCCCCA
>NW_026932320.1:0-51447 GCF_032062105.1 Saccostrea cuccullata | reverse complement strand
ATTAGCACTAGTTTGGTATGTGTGATACTAGTAGATGATCCATAATACAGGCCAACTTGTTTAGGTACAATTGATAAATACATGTGGTAGCAAAAAATTCATACAACTTTTGGACAAAATTCTGTAGAACTTTAGATGTTCCAGTCACTCTAGGTATGCCATCACTGGTTTTGGGAGAAAACATAAATTAATTTATTTTCACCATCCCTGTCAGAGCTTTAGACCAGCTTTAGATGAGAAAATGTCATGGTCTTTGTCAGACTCCTCTTCATAAAACTTTACCAATCAGCACACACAAATACCCCTAGTTCTTTGATTTTTCAGCATTGAACACCTGTTGAAACTGAGAAATATTATACAGATGATTGTTTCATATACATGTGATTCATTGAAAGTTTGCAGCAGAGATTATTCCGTCCAACTTATATGATAACATATAGTCTACTGCATGCAGTCAAATATTTTTCTTAGTTCTTATTTTTATTCCTGAGCAAATTGACAGATAAACATTTGATTTTAGAGCCACCAAATTTATATATGTATCTACCAAATGATTTATATAGGATCTCACATGATTTGTAGTTGGATATGATTTTTATCGAACGAGTTGTGTGGATTTTATCCCCGAGCCTTGGCGAGGGGATAAAAACACACAACAAGTTGGATAAAAATCATATCCAACTACTAATCATGCGAGATTCTTTTTATCCCGTGTTTTTACACATGGAACAATGTTTGACACTGTTTTTATATAGGACTTCATTTCATTTTACTTCATCACTCTTAACGCAAAATCCATTATGACGTCACAACTGCCTGATATAAAAACGATATCACATGAGCTATATCAACGGGATAAAGGTTTAAACATGGGATACAATAAAACTGTTCATACCTTCAAAATTCTTTCATGTATTGATGATAAATTTAATGTTGACATCAAGTTGTTTATCTTCTGAGGGTCTCCCAAACAGTACTGAAAATTATAGCTACAAAAAGAATAGAATTTTGAATTTTGGCCTTTGATATTGACTCGAAATGAAAAAGCATTTTATTCCGTAAATTACCGAGATCAAGCCGCAGTTTACCGAAAATTACAGCCTATTTGTACAAACACTTGTGCCATAGAATAAATGTTTAGTTTGTATATAAAAGTATATGTAAAAGA
Organism: Saccostrea cuccullata; assembly: GCF_032062105.1. Taxonomy (NCBI): domain Eukaryota; kingdom Metazoa; phylum Mollusca; class Bivalvia; order Ostreida; family Ostreidae; genus Saccostrea; species Saccostrea cuccullata. The sequence continues at coordinate 50,279 of NW_026932320.1, read as the reverse complement.
GAGAAAATCGGATCTGCCAATGAATATGTAAATGCGATATGCAGAATTAAAAGCGCGATTTGATAATGAATGGTATATTTTAATTCGAATAGGGCGAATTATTCTACGGGCAAGTTACCTAAGGTGCGAACTTTCTAGTCTCGTTCAACCAGACGCTCGGCTGTCTCCGTAAACTCCGACACCCTTCCACTGGGTGGTCGGAGATTTACGGAGACAGCCGAGGGTCTGGTTGAACGAGACTACGAACTTTCTAGCATTCTCGCGCAAGCGTAGCCTGTCGTTTGCCCAGGGCATCCGGTTTAACTTCGCTTATATATTTACTGCGTGGACCTCATGGTCCACGCAATGAATTAAATCTTTAAAAATCTTCTTCTCTGCTCCTGGGTATTAAAAAACTAATTAAGTACATAGTTATGATGAGCAAGAGTGCCTCTACCAAAATTGTGAAATTCATGGCCCCAGGTATTAAGTAAACAAACTAAGTAATTGCTAAGTGTATAGTTATGATTAGCAATGGTGCCTCTTTCAAAATTGTGAATGCCATAACATCTAGCTTAAAACATGAACCAAATTCAATAATTTGAAAGTTGTTGCATGTTGCTCAGGTGACCTACAAGGCCCATGGGCCTTTTGTTATATTAAATTCCAAATTTTTATTGCAAGTTTGATTGAAAAAAATGTTACAGGATATTGAAATTTGTTCTTTATTAACTTCATATTTAAAATCTTTGGAGGCTTTGGAGTAGCAGAAATAAAAATCCATGAAGCAAAGAAAAGTGAGAAGAGACGAGTCACAGTGAACTGTAGAATAGAGAAGAAGTACGTTGACGACGTGACAGAAGTGCTGGGGATCTTCATCTTCTACCAGCCGCTGTGGATGGTACCCCAAGCACGCGTCCTCCTGGCAGGGCTTACAAAGACCAAAGTGTGGACAGATCCCTACAACATCCGAATGTTCCCACAGTTCTCAGCAATGCTGAAGGCGAAAGATGCGAGTGGCAACTTGGGGCTAGGTGAATACATTGGACAGGATATTAGTATCCTTTGATAACACGATAATAAAATTGTGAAATGTTTTTTTTTTTTTTTTGTGGTCGGTACTCGATACAATGGTCTTGTCAGTAAATACAGAATATCACAAAGACAAAGACAAATTCTGATGAACTTTTTTCATGCTTATTATATGGCCATTATTTGCACACTGTATTGTCTTAGGATTTTTCTGTTTTTATTTCCCCGATCATGCAAGGAGTGCACTTGGCGGGTTTGACTGGTCGGCAATGGATGCTTACTCCTTCATGACACCTGATCCCACTTCTAATGTTTCTAATGTTTTATAGTCCCATGCTGTCTCCTGTCTTTCAAGCTTAAATATTGTTCATTTTCTCCAAGTTTCCTAATAAGATATTTAACAAATGTTATAATAAGTATCTGGAATACTAATACACTCCATTCATGTGTTTAGGTGAAGAAGCAAACTTTACTCTAAACATTCCTCTCGACGAATGCGATGCCCTTCCGGGAAACTTCCAGTGTGCAATGGCGGCTAAAGTGGAAGGACAAGCAAAGCATCCGGACCATAAACATTCAGAAATAGAGACAGAAATAATTCGAGCTGTTTTCAAACTGCAAAGATTAGCAGTAGCAAAACATACGAAAAAATGTAAGAAAAATTTATATACAGGTCATAAAAGTTTATATATTAAAAACTTGTCATCTTCACCATCAGTTATTTTGTTACCGTTTAGTCTTAAGGAGGCTCATTACACCACTTTTTGATGACGTACTACGCAAAAAATAAACCTCCATTGTTTCGACCATTTTACTCTGGGGACAAACTGTATAGGTACTTTTATAATATGACCCTGACCTTTAAAACGCTTTAAAAATAGATGAAACATGCGATGTTATGAACAGTGACACAGTAAAAACAAAGTAACGAATTCATTATGCATAAACCAAAAAGGATTCCTTTTAAGCCGAAACAAAAGAAAACAACAGCCAAATCTTCGCCAAACAAGTAATGTGCAAATTCATTGAGAAGCAGTGAGCTCTATCAATGACATGTTTGTTATGAGGAAATTCGAGTTAAAATCTACAATCTTGTTAAAATTAAAAAATGTTACTTCCTTGTACTATTTACTGTGTTGGTTTTTAGCTCTACTGGTCAGAGACCAGAATCTGAAATTTTCACTTCGTTAAAACATTCTTCATTCAATTTGTCACATGCAATTCATCGAAATACATTAATTTCTTTGTCTCTTCAGAACTCATTTTCTTAATATTTTATGCACAGATTAAAAAGAAAATGACATTAATTGTTTTTTTTAGGAGAAAACTTTTTTTTTTCTAATAAAATTAATATTAGGTATTATGAGGTATTTTCATTGTGTGTACTTGTCTAAAGATGTCCATCATTTGACACTGTAAGTTCTGAAATTCTGGTAATAATGAACTTGAAATCAAACATTTCACTAGAATTAGAAAAAAAAGTTCTCTAAAAATATTTATGATATCAATACCTCCATTTGGATATTAGAAATCTACATTGTAAATGGTAATGTAATGAAATTTAAATTAAACTGTGGATGTAATGAGCCACCTTAATGCATAATTTACGTCATAATTATATGGAAGCATCTGCAGGTGGTGTCGATTCAGGTTAGTTCAAATCATGAACCCCGGGGTAAGGTCGGGCTACAGTGGACGATCAAGGTTTTACATAAGAATGTACATGTATAGAGAAAATCTTTAAAAATCTTCTCAAGAAAAACAAAGCCATGATTGGACATATTTATACGGAATCATCCACAGGTGATGAAGATTCAAGTTTATTCAAATCATGACCCCCGGGGAAGGGTGGGCCTCAATGATCGATCAAAGTTTTACATGGGAATATTTAGTATAATAAACAGGCACCTGACGTTACTTATTTTTATTTTAATAAAAAAAAATACCCATACCTAATAATAAACGAAAAAATAAGTAACGTAGCTGCCTCTGGATAAATCTTCAAAAATCTTTTCGAGAACAGCAAAGCTATGATTGGTCATATTTATATGGAAGCAACCTCATGTGGTGTTGATTCAAGTTTGTCCAAATCATGATGCGGGGGGAGGGGGGGGGGGGTAGTAGGGCCACTATAAAAGTCCAAACTCATAGAAAAAATTCAGCTAATAAAAATGTGTACGCATACGTTTTTAGTGTAGATTCAATTTTGTTCAAATCATATTCCTTTTTCTCGCCATTGCTTTAGGTGAGATATGTGACACCAGGGCCTCTTGTTATTTTTAATTATCAAAACTTGTTTTTATTTGAAGGCAATTTTAAACTAAAGGCTGATGCATCTGTGTCGATGACTAAAATGTCATCGAACTGGGACTGGAGTGCGTTGAAAAGAGCTGACGGAATTAGTATAAGTCCAGCCGTCTACTGGATGATGGCTGCAGTTATGTTAGTAAGGATCACCTGTTAAAACGTGAAACATAATTTACTGATTAAGTTGAAAGTGTCGTCAGCAAGTGCATGAAGAAAGTTATGCTTTATTGAAACACTGAGAAATTCCTTCTTTTGTATTTATTTCATTCACTACATGTACACTGATTAAAAGGTTTATCTATATATAAAATACAGTGTACGTGGTAACTGTCTTGAAATATAAGCAATATTTGGGCGAGAGTAAGAAAAATTGATAGAGGGCGAGGCTTGCCGGAGCCCTCAAGATTACGTTTTCGACCCAAGACCAATTATCGCTTATATTTCAAGACAGTTATCATGTAGTTTGTTTATCCAGCAACATATTTTTTTTTTACATTTGAACGTCCAAAACTTGCTATTTTCGACAGATTTGGGCACATCCCTGCAGTTGAAACTATGACCATGATGACGCATGACGCATGGCACGGTCACTGCCCTAATTAGGGCAGTGACCGGATAAAGCTTTGCTTTACTAGGTTACCTTTATTAGGTCAATGCAAGGGGTAGTTGCAGGATAAACTTCATTATTCGATCACATGGAATTTTCAATTTTTTTTAAATACGCCATGTCTCAGCCTCAAAATCATATATGTATGCAAACTATGGGTTACATAGGTCGATATCGACCGAAGGATGAGCACACTAACAATGCCGCTGTTACATGATGCTACGTTGACAATGTCGCTGTTACATGATGCTACGATGACAATGTCGCTGTTACATGATGCTACGTTGACAATGTCGCTGTTACATGATGCTACGATGACCATGTCGCTGTTACATGATGCTACAATGACAATGCCGCTGTTACATGATGCTACGATGACAATGCCGATGTAATATGATGCTACAATGACAACGCCGCTGTTACATGATGCTACGATGACAATGCCGATATAACATGATGCTACAATGACAATGCCGATATAACATGATGGTACGGTGACAATGCCGATGTAACATGATGCTACGGTGACAATGCCGATCTAACATGATTCTACGGTGACAATGCCGATGTTATATGATGCTACAATGACAATGCCGATGTAACATGATGCTACAGTGACAATGCCGCTGTTACATGACGCTACAGTGACAATGCCGCTGTTACATGATGCTACGGTGACAATGCCGATGTTACATGATGCTATAATGACAATGTCGATGTTATATGATGCTATAATGACAATGTCGATGTAACGATGCTACAATGACAATGCCGATGTAACCTGATGCTACGATGACAATGCCGCTGTTACATGATGCTACGGTGGCAATGCCGATGTAACCTGATGCTACGGTGACAATGCCGATGTAACATGATGCTACAATGACAACGCCGCTGTTACATGATGCTACGGTGACAATGCCTATGTAACATGATGCTACGATGACAATATCGATGTAACATTATGCTACAATGACAATGTCGATGTAACATTATGCTACGGTGACAATGCCGATCTAACATGATTCTACGGTGACAATGCCGATGGAACATGATGCTACAGTGATAATGCCGCTGTAACATGATGCTACGGTGACAATGCCGATGTTTTATGATGCTACAATGACAATGCCGATGTAACATAATGCTACAGTGATAATGCCGCTGTAACATGCTGCTACGGTGACAGTGCCGATGTAACATGATGCTACAATGACAATGCCGATGGAACATGATGCTTCTGTGACAATGCCGATGTAACATGATGCTACAGTGACAGTGCCGATGTAACATGATGCTACAATGACAATGCCGATGGAACATGATGCTTCTGTGACAATGCCGATGTAACATGATGCTACAATGACAATGCCGATGTAACATGATGCTTCTGTGACAATGCCGCTGTAACATGATGCTACAATGACAATGCCGATGTAACATGATGCTACGATAACGCGAAGGTGCGATGGCGAGGTGACGATGAATAGATTGCATGGTAACATGCTTACAATGGTACTAATGTGCGAAATAACAAAAATGTATACTGCATTATCGTCATCACACCACAGTCGTCGCACCGTCGTCATTTCATCGCTTTTGATCTACTAGTATCGTTCAAATTTCACTGCGTTGCTTCATTACTAAATCCTCATCATTGCCAGTGCTTTATCGCGTTATCAAATCAAAGTTCTAATGCGCAGTGAGAATTTAAGTATAATACTATCCGGATTCATGGGCCAGGTTTTCCTTATCACATTATCAGGTGTGAGGTGAAGGTGCGATGGAATGAGCACACGACGCGATGGTGATGACATTGGTACGATAATGATGAAGAGACGTTCAACATCGCTCTATGGCAGTATGATCATTGAGTTTACACCGTCGCGTCATCATCATCGCACCAAAACTCTGTTGTCCCAACGTCGGTTGGATTCTATGCACGTATGATGCTAATTTTTTCTCCGTTCCCTCTCCCTTTTTGTATGTCGCCTTTGATAAGTCTCTTTTCTTCTCATCTATTTTTGTCGCCTGTGGTATTACTAGGAAAATTATTGACAAACAAGTTGATGAAACAAAAATATTAACAGTCTCGTTTATAGTCATCATTTTGTAAGTTCTATGGTCGATACAATGGTCTTGTCAGCAAGTTCAATCTATCAATCATTAAGTCAGATGTTGACAGATTTATTTTACTCGAATTGTTAAGCCCCTATTTATACACTGAATTGTCGACGAATTTTTCCGTTATTTCCTCCTATTATGAAAAGGAGCAGACGGCATTTGACCGGTCGGCAGAGAGTGCTCACTCCTCCATGACATCCAATTCCATTTTTGATGTTATAGTGGTCAGTGTTTGTTGTTGTATTGTTTAGTTGACCTTTTAGCTAATTCGTTATCTCCATATTTCATTGTAGTCGATTTCAATTTCAATCCAAAAGTAGTGCTTTGTTGCATTCTGCTAAAAAATTAATTTAATCAAATCATTTACTATTATTTATGTAAATTGACAATTTTTCTGTAAATTAGGACCATTATCAGCTTAGTTTGGACTTTCAGTAAGGCGTGGAATTCTTGACGTTGCCTAGTAATTAGCTTCTGAAGTTTACACAGCTTTCTTTAACTGTTGAAATATACATAGGATGGAAATTCGTCCGAATGTCAAGTGGTGTAGTAAATAGCCAATTAAAAGTTTTCTCACGATACAGAGGTGGGGCAAAAGTCGTCTCATCGTTGTCAACAACAATTTAAAGTTCCTGATGTTATTACTTTCTTAACTAATGAGAATCTACTAGTATTCGACATTACGTAGCGCCGAGAATGCCACACCCTGCTGAAAGTCCAAACTAAGGTGAAAATCGTCCCAAAACATGACCAAAGTTATCTTCACTGTGGACTTTTATGAGGAATATTTTGATGCTTTCATAACGATTGTATATACTGTTTTTGAAATCTTTCATTTCAAAATTTTATAACTATGAATCAAGCTTTTTATCACTTTATTCCGACATGTAGGCGGTAAATCGGCGCGGACTGTTTTATCTCCAAAATTTTATGCCACGCATGATTCTGCTGATATTACGAGATTAGGTGTCGATAACCGACATGACAGAAATATATCACAGTGATGTATTTCAATTTTGCCCTATTTTAAAGCATTAAAAATCCATAAATAATGTGTGTTTTAAGAGATTTTATTGCATTGTAAAGCTGCAGGGTGTACGTTTTTGTTAATCATAAAGCCATAAAAATGTAAGCATAAGAGAATGTTAGAAACTAGCTAAACAGTGCTTAAAATGTCATAAATCTGCGTAAACCCAGATTCCAATTGATATGCTTATTTCTTATAAAATCTATAAAAAAAGTAAAATAATTATTCTAATAATTTACTCTACAACGTATGTAAGGTGTCTATGAATTTGGAAAAGAAGTCTATCTTCAATGAACCGTGTTCACAAATTGTACTCTAGGAGAGTTGAATATTTCGTTTCTTCTCCCCCATAATTCACGTTTAATGTCACGCGAGAGTCTTTCGTGATTTGAACGGGTCCTTCCCACACGTCACTTCCGGAGTTTTTAAGCTGAGTCCATGTATCATTAACAGTTACCGCTACAGCTTTAGCTTTGGGTACAGTCGCCTTAAAATTGACAGTCCCGTTGTTATTGGCGATTGTAAGCGGTTCGTACAAATAACAGCCTTCTTTCCATTGAGCGTATTGTTTGGGGAACGGTTGTACTGGTTTCGGGGCCCGGGTACAGTTGATCAGGTAGTTGTACACTCCCGGAAGTGTCTTACTTTCGTCGCTGACGGGGAGGGCGTAGATCTGTAACTTGTAATAGCCTGGGTTGGGCATCTGGACGATATAGCTCACCACGTCCCCCTGGGTCTGGGTGAAGAGGAGACTAGAATAGTCTTTGGTGGAGCTGCACTCTATCAGGTTCCCAGTGACCTTGACCGGTTGACCCATGCGAAATTTGACCTCTATCTGGAAATAGAAAATAATGAAGTTTGAAGGAAGAGCAAGGATATGATTAATGAGCCTTTAAGATGTGTAGAGCTTTTTAATCAAAGCTACACGAAGTTGGTTTTGCTTTTGATAAATTTAAAAAGATTCGTCAGTCGTGGGTGTTTTTGTTATCTCTATGTTTTAACTTGAGATGCTTTTTTCTTCTATTTTTCATTTTCATTTATCAGTAAAGCTGTTGGAATCAGATCAGCTAAGTCTAATCACCAACAAGCTTTTTAGATAACCCCACGTTTAATCATATTACTGACCAATTCAACACTTGTGAGCAGTTTTCCTTTCTGGACATTACCCGTGCTACAAGTGGCTCAATAAGATAACGGCCTTAACATGTTTTCATCTCGCGCAAATGCACGCCGATTTTTTGTGAGAAGAAAAAAATCTACTCTTACATTAAACATTTGTAGAACTTTTACTAAGATGTGATATGACAAGAATGATAAATTCCCAATCTTGGAGAATGGACAATACTTGAAACTAAGAAATGGGGGAGAGGGTGTTCACTGTTTTATAAATTATTTTAGAAGCGGGATTTAAACAGAAGCGAAACACTGTGAAACCTGTGTAAAAGCTCAAACAGAAAAAGGGCATCTTTTTCTGTGAAATATCTAGAACTGTTCATATTTTGGTTAAATTGTTTTAAGGAAAATGTTATCAGTTTGAATCCTTACGCTAAGAGAAAAGAGTTCCATTGTCATGAATCATAATCGCCAAAACAACCCAAACAGAGTTCATTTTGTCTGCTTGGAATATTATTAGCCTTTACTCCGTTTGTTTTAGATTGACCCCTAAGGATTAGAAAAACTTTTCTCGTGAACTTTTTGTTTAAAATTCAAAGATAAGAACGCGGATATAGACAATAAGTGACATCCTCAGATAATCAAAATTATGACTGCATGCTCTCTCTGTATCATTGGCACTGAGGCACATCTCACAAGAATGGTAGTAATTTAAATATACGCCAGGTCAAAATGACTAGAAATGAAAATATAATTCATGGTCTGCATCTGTCAGTTGTACATGTGGGCGAGACTTCGCCAGAGATCGCCACAGATAGCGGTTTGTTTTGATTATCATAGACGACCAGACAGAGATATATTTTTCCTATACACAGAGATAATTCGGTCGTGATTTGTATCTTTTTTTATCGCTGGAATCAGTTTAATGGTTTCAGAAATAGAACTCTTTTTTTTTGCCCTCCATGTCAGATCTTTAAGATGTTTTATGAAATCTAATGTAGTCCTATATATCCGAGACCTTTTAATCGTACAGAGTTCCCGCAAAATGTGCATGTTACGTGTATGTTATGTCTATTGGAGGGCTTATTAGTGAAATATTGTGACTTGTGAGGTTGTGAAATTTTTATTTATTGATTGATTGTTATTGCAATACAGACACAATGCTTCATAGAATCACATTTTTGTCTTAACCTTAATAAAAGTCATTTAATACGGGATCACGTGACCCTATCTACATAACATTGTATCAGTTTACTTATCATTCGACACCTCAAAACGAAAGCCGTGCGTATAGCATAGAAATTGAATCTACTCGAAATAAAAGAGTGCAGAAAATGCCACGTCAAAAGTCACACACGCTTTAAATCAATCAAAAGAGAGTACATGTAATTTGAAGGTGTTTCTGTATAGTACACAAGTATAATTCAGATAATTGTAAAGCATCAAACCTTTAAGAAAATCAGAAAATAAAATAATTACTACATAGGATGTCGTGTGTTAGTTTGAATTCTAAAATGAGTATCGTAACTGTATGAAAATCTAAAAAGAAAAATACAGTTGAGAATTCTATAAAATCATAAACTTTATAACTTTTTGACCTTGTCTTTTTTGTACTCTAATAGTAATTAGGATATAAAATTCACCTTATCTTTAGGTTCTATTTTGATTTCTGAAATTGAGAAAATATTGTGTATATATATCCGATATGTTTGAGATATATAATGACGAATAGCTTTATACTATTTTTGTGAATGTACATGTAGTGCTGTGAGGATAATTGTCACATCTTTGATATTACTCATTGTATATAGAGAAAGAAATTCAAATAATCCAATTTTCTTGTTTCGTGTGTAAACTCTAACGTTAACATTTCAGCAAAATGTAATTGTCGACATTCTTTGCTTTGACATGATAAAACGTAATCCTTTGTACATAGTAATTTTACTATTTGTTTGATAGCATTAATGTTGAAGGCAATTGTTCAAATCAATATGAGGTACTCAGAAATATGAGATATAACAGATATGCCAGAATACCCTAATATGCTTTATTATAACTATTTCTCTTCCATTGAGACAGGAAGGGGGAGGGGGCTAACGGTTTCCTCCTCGGAGTTGACTGTTAGTCTGCCCAACCTGGTTTTAAGGACATTCTGACTGAACACTTGCTGATTTTTTGGCATGTGATTGTAACTTTATGAGTGAATGATAAAGTTTGTATTTTTCTTTATATACTTCGGTAATTTTTGATGAATTGTGGCCTTTTAAATTTTTGACTTAGGGGAACTAAATTACACTTTCGGTAGGGGACTTGTAAATAAATGTTTCTGCAACTCTAGATTTGAGAATGCTTGTCGAGGACTACCAGGTACATTTCTTTACGATACTTGTCCAAATTCTCCATAAATATTGATTCACCTCCCCATAAAATCGCGTTATCGCTTAAAAATATGGCAAAGTCAAACAGTAAACATGGACAATCTTCCCTCTCTCTTTATTATTGCACAGGTAGCTCTTCTGCGTGGGTTGATTTGAAGGGAATTTAAAGAGTGAAAGTTCGATGTCTTTTTTATTAAGATTTTCGCCGTTAATGTGGGGTTAAGTGTTTTGATTAAACACTCGCTTTGATACGACTGTCTTGCATTGATGAAGTATCCAAAAGGAAAACTTTTATTCATTGCGCTACTCAGTCACTGCAACATGTCTGAATGGGTTGAGAAATTTAATATACACACTTGAAACAACTGAAACAGTTTTATTCGTGTGGAAAATCAAACAATAAATTATTGTTAGCTATTCTGGGGAAGAATGTTCACTAGTGGCAAAATATATGTAGGAAGTAAATACGACCAAGGGAAACGAAAAATGCCAACAATTGCGCCCTGTTATTTTCGTGATTAGAAATCTGTCAAACAACTGTATTCCTTGTTTCGTCTGATGAGGGAAAAAATTCTGATCTCTCCTCTTTTTTTATCATTACGATGGAGCTCTATTTCTGCTCTCGCATCACTTTCCAGATGAAGTTCGGCGAGTAAAGAACTGCACCATCATAAAGTACATTTATAAATAAAACTTCAAAGGGCCGACCAGAAGATGCGAACTAAATCGTTCTTTATAGAATCACTTGTGTCTCAAATGAAAAGAACTGGAAAATGAGCGGCGGATCGAGTGCGGCATTAATTATAATGCGGTGCGATGCCTGCTATATCGTGCTGATTCCGCAATACTTCACTGTGTAAAAATAGGTACCACTTTAATTAAAACACTAACATTGTTGCATAAGATGATAGTTAGCAGGATTTAGGAAGATTTTACAAGACTCTCAGCTGTTAACAACAAATAAATTAACGATAAAGGCGAGTGTATCTGATGGTTGGCGGGAACCGCCGAGCTTTCTCGCCGCAGATCTCACCAAATCAAGGCGATATATCACTTATAACCTCGTAAACGGAATCCTCTCTCTCTCTCTCTCTCTCTCTCTCTCTCAGTGGGAGTTTTCAATTAATAATTCGTAACATTTTGTCTGAATTTGAGGAAGTCCCACACAGAAATGACACAGGTGATACTGGTGTAATATTTACCTGTCAATCTCGCTATTTGGTTTCTAAACATTTTTATTGATTTTTCATTACACATCCCCATCTGTCGTTATTAAACTGAACAAACAAGATCGACCAAAAGCCGAGGACCTGTAGACATGGCCGAGGATTAATTCAAATTTTTTTATCACCAAAAAAAGTTTTATTTTTAAACATTTGCATCTCAATTTCTGAATAAACATCTGCATTCTGCAGGTCTAAGCGATTTTTAGCGTGCACTTTTGTAAAAAAAAAAAAAAAATTACTGCAATGTGCAAAAAAAAAAAAAAAAAAAAAAAAAAAAAAATTTAAAGAAAATTATCAAAAATAAAATAAAGACGTACCTCATTGTTGTCCGCAGTGATTTCTGGCTCATTGTGACTGAGTGTACTCAGTTTGAACTCGGAAAATTTGGGCTGAGGACCCAGGTACCCGCGGGGAAGTTCTGGCTTAGACATCCTGACAGACACACGCACAAGGTGAACACTAAAATAGGGGTAAAGGGAACCACACACGGTCGGACGACAAGGAGACGACTGGAGAAGTAGACGTCAATTTACGGGCTCGTGGATTTTTTAAACCCGTTCAAGTGGGGAGCCAATGAGAGGAGGGGGCGATAAGAGGGGGCAACTATCACTGATAGAAATCGACATGCTTTTGACAGGCGGATCTGACGTCTTGTCATTTGAAAATAGATTTTTTTTTGTTTTTAATAAACTTAACTGGATTATAATTTTAGATACATGTAGTATATAAGGTTTTTGAAGGTCCGTCTTTTCTCTATTTTACTTTTATTATTTGTATTTTGTAGATGCTTGACTATTCAGTGATATATAGGCGCGTGATTCATCGATTCCTTATGATAAGGTCCCAGTGGGAGCTACAAGAGTGACATGCTTAAAAATCATTTATTTTACCGTAAATGAAACATCTTATCTTCATTTTGGCGTCGACATTTTAAAATTTTCATTTTGAGAAAGATGGATGATTTCCTTGAAAATTCTGAAACACAAGCTGACATTTTGCTTATCAGGTGACACATATGCCGGGGTTTGGAACCGTGCCTCTCAAGGTCGCTTTTGCTGTTTCCTTATAATTATATATAAAACTTGATACAAACGATTTATTACACTTTTAACTTCAAGTATCAAATCATTCACTCAGCGACCTCAGATATATATTATGTTGCTAAATTTAGTTCACATGTTACTGTCCGGAAAAGTTCTCGCATTTTTTTCTGAATCGAACTTGAGAAGGTTTTTGGAAGTGGCATAAGAGTGGTTTCTATGGCAACTTACAAATTCTGCCTTTTCATCACAGATCCTTGTGCAATGGATAAAATACACTTCCTGGCGTAGTTTCACAAATGTAGATGCTTGATCGGAGAATAATAAACATTTGTGTTTACCGATCTGTTTTATACTAGCGCAGTGCCAGCAATATCACATGCGAGCACAGTGTAAGGACAGCGGGCGGATCCAAAAACTTATAGTCTGACATACTTAAAAAAATAAAAAAGAAAACATGTAAACGTATGCTACTGTTATGTCAATCAACAGTAATGATCCACGAGTTATAAAACGATTAATTTTAAAATCTTTAAAATAATAACATTTTCGAAAAAGATCTTCATGGTCTGCCGAATTTTATGGTAATATTAGAGTGGAAGGGGTACTTTTCGCCCATCTTTCTACCCTCTTTCTCTTTCATGAAACGCAGCTATTTTGAATAAAACCTTAGTATAAGAGACAAATAACTAAATATTATCAAATATTTGAATGAAATATGTGGAAATAACGAACATTATTCAAGCTCAAAAGTCCATCAAAACAATACAAATTTTGGAGCAAAGCAAACACGAACCTTGAAGACATCAGAGGAGGGATCAGGTGTCATGGAGGAGTGAGCTATCGGTCACACCATTCGTGTGCTCCTTGTATAGATCGGGATATACAATGTAACGAAAAAATCCGTCGACAATTCAGTTTGTAAATAATGGCCTAACAATTAATATGAAGAGCGTCATGCAATCAGATTTAACTCAATGATAAATTGTATTTGATGACAAGGTCATTGGATCGATCATAAAACTAATGATGACTTTAAACGAGACTGTTAATATTCTTGTTTCATCAACTTGTTTGTCAATAACTTACCTCGATTCAGAAATTGTACGTAGAAAATGCTTTATCGTATCGATTCAACTGAATAATATAAACCCCGTCTGCAGGTGATAAGGGTGTATTGTTGCAAAAGTAAGGGAAGAAATCATCGCGTTTATCATAAATCTTGGTTATTAGATTACCATCAACATTATTTTCTAGTAAAGTATCCAAATATATGAAATAGATTTGTCAGACTCTGTGATGTCTTTTATAAATCGTACCGATATAAGAATGGAAATAAGCTTAAGTTTATTAATTGACAATACGTTGTTGATATGTCGAAATGTCGATTTAAAGCAAGTGTCTTCCTTTTTTAAACAAATTCTGTTTCATATGAATTCAAAAATAGGTATGCTAATAACGGGCGCAATTGGTGCCAATGAGAATTCAATCGATTGTTGGAAAAATCACATAGATATTGTCAATCAGAAAGTTATGCATCCTTTTAATATCAACTTCAGAGTAGTTGTTTAATTTGTAAATGTCCAATCAAAATGTTTTTTTTTTTTGGAGCTCCATGCATTGATCAGATTGGATTTAGTACCTGTATAAAAGTGCAATTGTATGAAACATACGACTCCAGTGTGTTGAAATTGGCTCCATTTGAAAACAAGGTCATTAATTAAGTCAACTAAGTTGGAGTACTTTTCGTGAGGTTGTTGAAATCATTGTAGCATCAATTTGTTTGTCAGTAGCTTGCCATGGATTTGAAAAAAATGATCTGACTTGGAGCATATTCTTGCATATCAAATAAGTTGGGAGACATTAATATCATTTGTAGGTGATATAGGATATAGAAATATTTTCACTAAACAATAAGGGAAGTTGACAATGGTAAATGTAAATTTCATGCACTTTAGTTACCCTTTAGTCGACTGTTAAATCGTCTTTAGTAAATTAGTTATATTGTCAACAATGCGAGAGATATACACTGTAGCAGACAAAATTCATAATCTTGTTGGCCCTCTCCCGACTCATGGTAAAAATACTGGATGGGAGGTAGGTGGAATTTTTTTTTCTCAGAAAAGATTACATTAAAGTAGGGATAAATCATATTTCCCATATAACGTCTCTAGCTCTTCTTTTGTGACTTGCGATTAGTCATATACTGAATTCCTAGTTCAAAGTTCTCAGGTACCTTCTATGTAAAGTTTTCTTAGTAAGATAAAATGTTATCATAAAATTATAATTCAAACAAACATTCAAAACTTGCCGAATCAGTTATTGAGAAATTCAAGAGATCATTATTCTCAACAACGCAGAATTTTGATTTATTGACTGTTTACTTTAAACAGACCATCAAAGGCTTCACACGAGGCCAGAAACATGTACCAAGATTTTATTTGATTTTTATGCTTTTATATTATTTGTTTAGCCTGTCGTGAAGGGAAATGGTCTCCTTGGAGATTGTTGTATGTTTACAAATAAACACCTACACAAACATATATATATACAGTCACATAAAAATCGTAGTCTCCTGTATGCTCCTGAGAAAAATTGTCTTTGAAAATTAAAAACTAATTCTTAACTATAATGCTAGCGTCAGCAAAACCAAAAAAGTTTTTCAACGACTTCGATAAGTACTATTATAAATGTTTTATTTCAAAGTATTGGACATAAACTGAAATGTAAAGATAGCGTCAAACGCTTCTGTTTATCATCATTTATATAATCTGAATCTTTCCTATATCTCAAGGAAATAAAATATAACAGGCTGAACAGAGAATAAACATATACATGTATTCTTCAGAAATAGTTTACAGGGAAGAAATTATCTTAAAGTTTCAATTAATTTAAGATGAAATTTATAATATTGATCGAGACTGCTGTGAACTTATCTTTCCTCTATGAAATTTCATACCAAATGTTATGTTACCAATTGATTTAATAAGGCTCCATTCTTGACCACAGGGAAACTATTGATGAAGCTACATTTTACGATCCAGTTTAGTTTGTACAATGACACAGCGCTAGCCCCGCCCTCACACAAACAATGTGAGGATTTAGAGAGCCCTGTCCGGAGATAACAGATCTGTCCGTAACGACTCCTCCCTTACTTCTGATAAGTAAAGGGGATAAAGAGAAATGAAAACCTTTTGACCTCGCTGTGGAACATATACAAATACGAGTGTGTATGTTCGATATAGAAATTCTATGTGTCTGAATCATTAGCCAGATTTAGATAACAAACTCGGCAAATTGAAAGCGATAAACAATCTGAAAATTTCAAGGTTACCAGAAGTGACGTGTTTCATATTACATGTTATCAATTGGTTAAACTTTTAAGTTGAAGTCATAACTTTTAAATTTTATGGGTTTAATTTAAAGCTGACATGAATTCTTAAAAACGCAACTTTTTCATCTATGTACGACTTGTTTCATACCAACTATAGCCGCCATATTTCTTTCAGATACCTTGTCTTATTGTAACGATATATACCCGAATGTCCTCGTTACACTTGAATGATTTTTTTGGCTTGGCTATCGACTTGTGCACATCTCCGATGGTAAAACATTTGAAAACACATGGGTTGATCAAGACATTTCAAAACCACACAACATAATAATCATATTTCTGAATAATTATAGATTTGAATCAAATGTAATAAAAAAAGAAAGAAAATGCAAGTTTGAAAGAAAGATTTAGTTGCACGAGTACGCATTTTTACACTGTGCCAATTTATGCAGAATAAATATGAAATAAAAAGCACTAAAACCCGTAAACACACTTTGAAATTATTATCATTTGAATGGAACAAAGCAATCAGCGTCTTTGATTTGCAGGTTTTATGCAGACTTTGATGCATGTCGAGAAAACGCGTCGAACGCTGTAAACGTACCCATACCTGGTAATAAGATCACTGCATCGGTTCGAAGATGTGCACAAGTCAAGTGATATACACCCTGAATTCCATTTATTGAAATATGCATCACAAAAAAGAAATAAACTCCATAAAAACTCAATCAACACACTGTATCTACTCCGTACAGTCTAGCGCGTCGATACACTTAGTCCGTGCTGATCAGATTTTGGTAAGGGAAAATATCACAAGTGGAAAAAAGTGGTATTTGCGCGGCTGAAATGGGGGAGAGGGGGGTGGGGTTCTAAAGTATAATTATAACGGTTTCATAAGGTATAACTGAAAATTGTCTATCTAGTTCTAATAAAAATTCTTTATATAGTCTGCAGTTGTTTTGCATCGCAAAATTCATTTGTCAATTACAACTGATTATTTTAGTACTAATCTCAAATCTAAACCAAGTAATTTGATATACGGTAAATATTTAGTTCAAGACTTAAAAGCATTTAACCAGAATACAAAAGTTTATGTGTACATCTGTACGTTCTTTAACACACACGCGGAAAAAACATCCCCCTTTTAGACTCATATTGAGGCATTTGTATTTTTAAGGGGAGGGGGGACAGAAATAATTGATATGGCCGTTACCTAAATATTCTTGGAAGACAGACATTTCTGCCAATTCCATTTTTGAAGATTTTTTATTGTCTCACTCCGACCACAAAGTATGAACATTTTTGCGGAATGTGGCTGTTTTATAATTATTACAGGAAGTCTTTCGAGATTTCAGTATCCCTGTCTGACAGTCTAGTTTTTTTTAAAAATAAAAATAATTTCTGTTGCAATATTTGGGAGATACTTTTAAAAACTTTGGTAGGGAAACTTGAAACCTGGTGGAATACAGATAATTTTTAATTACTCTTTTATTCATTGAACTCTCTCGCCCTCTCTCCTCCTGAAACCATCTGTAAGCGCAATAATAGATATAAAATCATATGTATTTTGTGCTGTACCATTTATTAGATCTTGGGACAGATCAAAGATTTTTTTTGTCAGGGGGATGTCGAAACTTGTTCAAAAATTGAAATAATAATTTTACTTTTGACAAGAAAATAAACCTAAACGCCGAAATTGAAAGGAAAATACATGTAAACGTGAAGTCTATATTATAGGAATGGGAACATTGGGAACTTTCTCAAATACATGTACCTTCTCAGGTAAGGAATCTGGACAAAAGTTATTTAGACAAGAGGTATAAAAAAGCTAATTTTTGGTAGAATGTGAAACTCTCATCGGCAGTTTGCTTTCCCTTCCTATATGCTTCGACTATTAATAATTTATATCCAACCCAGATATTTCTTGACATGCAAAAAAAAAACCCCGTAAACTCGCCTAAACTTCAAAACCTATTTCGGGGGGGGGGGGGGGGGGGGGGGGGGGGGGGGGGGGGGGGGGGGGGTGGGGGGTAGCCAATGACTTCTAATGCTTCAAACCTTAGCCTTTTCATACCAATTTAACACAAATTTGCGTTTACCAGAGAGTCTGCGTTTTCCGAGGGGGTTCCTACGTAACTTTTTTTCTTGCTTTAGTAAATAAATTTAATAACCTTGCAAATCCCAGGGGAGGGGGGTGGGGGGGTTCCTAAACCCCTCTACATCCGCGCATGGCACTCATGCATAGAATCACACCACAGCCACTTCAGTTTATATTGATGGGGGACCTCCAAAATCAGCTGACAAGCAAAAAAAAAAAAAAACAAAAACAAAAACAAAACAAAAAAAAAAAACCTATGCAACACACTCTATACAATCCTTTTTGGTAGGGGATAAAGGAGGCTTCCTGTAACTTTTCTGTTCAGTACATTACTTTTGAATGCTTGAATCTGCGTATTTTCCTGCAAACAAAACATGTGGAGGGAGCTTTCAAATCAAAATTTTAATTTATTTGAAACTGGGGCAAAGATTGTCCTCAGAAAAAGTGAGCCCCCCCCCCTCCATCTGCATACTACGGGAACATTTTAAACCTTTATCTTTACCGAATCGAAATATTTCATGCATACTTCTTAAAGTTACATGTAGTTACTTCTGAAAATGGTCCAAAAATGGTAAAAAAGTTCGTTGGAATCTTCCTTGCATGTTACTTGTGGATGGTCGAAGCCATTAGACAGGGCTACCAAAACAAGATAGAAATTTGTCCCCGTTGTAATTTAAAAGAACTCAGAGGTGAGTTTCATTACATACTAAAGTGCAGCTCGCTACTTTCAGAAAGAATGCTATGCTTAACAGAAAAAAAGCATAAAATGTGATTAATTTTAAACACATTATGAATAACAATAAACACTGTTTTCTGAGAAAATTGTGCTCGTTTATAAAGAAAAAAAATAAAATATGCCCCCGCCTAAATTCCCATACTTCACATTTATAGCAACGTACAATTTTTTGTTTAGTTTCTTATTCACGCATGCTTTATAGATCTACTGTTATGTATAAAATCACCTATATATTTTTGTGATTTTTGTATACTGTTGTAAAATGGTGAAGAGATTCAAATAGTTGATTGAAAAATGACAGATTATACGCGGAGGAAAGCAAATCCGCGAAAATCTACAGATCTAGAGAACTGAAAGGACAGAGATTTTTTTTATTTCTCAAATTATTCATATTATTAGACGTATAATATCTATACTCT
Source organism: Saccostrea cuccullata (assembly GCF_032062105.1). Lineage (NCBI taxonomy): Eukaryota > Metazoa > Mollusca > Bivalvia > Ostreida > Ostreidae > Saccostrea > Saccostrea cuccullata. The sequence continues at coordinate 30,859 of NW_026932320.1, read as the reverse complement.
ATATTACAGAAAAAAAACATTCTCTCTCTCTCTCTCTCTCTCTCTCTCTCTCTCTCTCGCTCTCTCTCTCTCTCTCTCTCTCTCTGTATGTGTGTACAAAAATAACGGCCGGGGGTTCCAATCCCTGGAACCCCACTCCACCTCTGGATCCGCCAATGAATTCTATTTTGATTATTCATGTACCATAGAATCAAACTCGTTTATTGTGTATAAAATTATGAAAATAAGTTTAAATCAAGTTATATAAGGTCTTTATTAAAAAAAAATAAACAAATAAAGCCAATACACATTATTTATAATGAAAATATTTGATCGTAAAAAAAAAATCCGATCTTTTCAGAGAGCGTTATGCATTTTTTTTTTTACCCCCCCCCCTTTCACGGGAGAATCTCGTCAAAGGATGAATGATTCGTAATGTTGCATGCTATAAAATGAATTTAATGTAATTAAGCCATGTCTAAAAATTTTGTTTACATTTACATATACAGACAAGAGTAATATTTATTTTTGAAAAAAAAATTGCACTTTTTCAGTCAACCAAAATACCAGTAAGCTTTCCACCTTTGAAATTTCCCCTGACCAAATAGACTATCGTCGAGGACAACGTGTGTCCAAGTGCTATGCGGTGACAATTTTTTACTGTTCAGTTAGCAATGGATTACATGAATTCTGAGATGCATATTTCAATAAAAGTAAAATAGGATATTTCTTTCGACATGTGCACATCCCTGTAACGATAGCAGTATTCAGGTAAATATCTTTATCATTGCGTTCGATGCGTATTCTCGACCTGCATGCGTGCATATCCAAACGGCTTTTGCTGTTTTCCGTGTTATTTTTTCTAAATTGCAGCAAATGCATTCAAAAATAATTTACTTCTCAGTATGGTTCTAGTTTTTGTTAACTTTTAAAACATGTATTTGGTCAGTTTATGGATTTATGACAACTATGCTATCGGAGATGTGTACATGTCGACAGCCAGGCTAGAAAATCACTCAGGTGAAACAAATGCACCAGGCTTTATATAACAGGTACAGGTGGCCAAAAATTTTCAATTAAATATGGCGGAATCGAAGAAATATGGCGGACAAAGGCGTACTGGAATGTAGTAAGTCGTACAAAGATGAAAAATGATGCCTTTTTAAGAGTTCATATCAGCTTTAAACATGTTAAAGTTATAACGTTTAAACAAGAGGCCCATGAACCATATCACTCACCTGAGCTCTTTGGCTAGAGAAAAGCAGAAAATAAGTTCAATATTGAGAATTAAGTTTAAATATTATACTGCATGTTGTCCCGTCACCGGGAAGAGGGTTAAAATCTACCTTGAAACTTCAATACATGTACCTGCATGAGGATGCTTGAAATTGCATTATGAAATAACATGAATTATAACGACATTACCATTATTTAGGAGATTTTTAATTTTTTCAATTCAATTCTTTATTTACTCAAAACCAGATCACTGCAAGAGGTACATATACAAACAAAATTTACAGTCAAGTGTTCCTGGGAAATTTTTTTAAAACTATTTTCTTTATACTTATGTAATATAATACCTTTTGATTGCAAATTGGCTTCGGCTGTCGTTCCCCTGAATTGGAATATGCTTTGAACAAACTAGAATGTAAACTACCTGATAATGTTTCTTTACACAAATAATCACCCACAGGATAAAAAGCCAGATTTCTCAAATTCAGAAACCCGAGGAAAACATATGGGAATCGTGCCATCAGTAGTTTCCATATAGTTTTCATTCTATGGAAACCATATAGGGGTTTCCACATAGATTCTCGACATGAAAACAATCAACCTGTGGTTTCCTGTTAGTTTCCCAAGATAGGAAACCGTGGAAACATGCCTCAATAGTTTCCATGTAGATTCCCGACATGGAAACAATCAACCTGTGGTTTCCCGTAAGTTTCCCAAGATAGGAAACCGTGGAAACATGCCTTTGTGCTTTCTCTGCTGATTCTCGACATGGCAGCATTCAATCTGCAGTTTCCCGCAATGTATCCCAAATAGGGAAACTCTGAAATTATGCGTCATACTAATTTCAACCCACTTTTTATTTTAATTTAAAAAATCACATATATATGCTGAGGTTAACACCTTTTTTCCCGATGATAGACATTTTGCAAACGGGTATCAAATTTAAAGAATCTCCTTTAATTCCCCTTTAATATAACGTTAGTGAATTTCTGTTTGATAAAAGTTTGAAAAAAGTGAATATTCTCTGACCGAAAACACAAATTAATTTTAAATTTGATTAGGTAAAACTCACATAGATTTTTTTTTTCTTTTTTTGCTTGTCACTTTTTTTTCTTGGCACCCCCCCCCCCCCCCTCCTTACATCTGAAACCGTTGCCACGGGCCTGTGTAATTTTTAGTTCAAATAACAGTTTTATTATGAATTTTTAATTAAAAAACACAAATCATCACCTGAATTTAAAATGAGTTTTCAGAGACTGTGTATATGTACATGCTCGACCACAGCCAATTGTTCTCGTTAGGTAGAAAGCCCTCTCAAATCACATAGAATATACAAAAAATACACAGTGACAGTTGTCCTCACGTGCCACAGGTGGAGACACGTGCCGCGAAGACACCTGTCACTGTGTATTTTTTTTATATTCTATGATTTGAACATATTTTATTGCACAAAATATATACAATGGGATTGGGCACAAGTTCTAAAAACTTAAATCGCCCTCTCTCTACATGAGATATTATAACAGGATGAATTAGAAGTGTTCAACAGTTTGTATAGCTGCAGATCTGTAGCGTTATGGTTTTATATATTTGCCTTTGACCATAACGCTACAGATCCCTTAATGCAAAAAAGGTGCAATTTACGGCGCAATATTTTTCTGCGCACTTTTGGGGAGAATTTCTCCACTTTCCAGCATCGCTCAATTAACTACCTTTCACTCCCTAATTCTAGGCACAATATTTAACAAGTCTGTATATTTTATCCATCTCCCAACCCTTTATAGTCGTCTCTACAAGTGATAAACTCGCTTGATTAAAATTATTTGTGAGATCAATTGATAATGATAACATTCACTTGAGCGAGTTTATTGCCTGTAGAGACAACTATAAATGGTTCGGAGGTGGATAAAATATACATATTGCCTACAGAATGTGTCTAGAATTAGGGAGTGAAAGGTTTTTTAACTAACCGATGCTGAAAAGGTGAGAAATTCTCCCCAAAAGTGCGCAAAAAATATTGCGCCGTAAACTGCACCTTTTTTGCATTACGGGATCTGTAGCGTTATGGTCAAAGACAAATATATAAAACCATAACGCTACCGATCTGCAGCTACAGTTTGTACAAAATAAATAACAAGTAAATTAAATAAACTCTCATTGTGGACATATATAGACTGCTACATTATTGTTTATACAAATAGTTTTAAAAAAATGTGTACAATCAGTTAAATCTACCAGAATGCTGAATATAAGAATGTACAATAGAAAATAGATATGTATTTTCAGCAATACTGAGTGATGTATCCCCCCAGAGTAAAGTCTGAATGTCAACAATATGGACTTTATTAAATCTCAAAAACTTATCGAAAAACTCTTTCCTAGCCTCGTTGTAGTTAGGGCACGAGAAAAAATAATGATGTGTATTTTCTACCTTACCGAAGGAACATAATGGACTAGATATTATATTACATCTATAAAGATCAGCGTTTAGCACGCAATTGTGCCGAAGCCGTGTATGCAGTATATTGTTGCGTCTTTTACCAAAATTAAAATATGGCGGAGCTTCTGTTATTTTTTGTTTAATTTTACTTTTGAAAACAGACAAAGAGCTCGAAAGTCTGGTATTTAGCGGTAAGGAATTCCACTCATTTATTACAGTTGGTACAAATGATGATTTGTAGGTTTGCAATTTACATACAGGTATACTATAATGTTGTGAGTTTCTTGTTGTATATGCAGAAGCATTACATCGCATATCAGGTATAATCTCAGATAGGTAATCTGGTACTAAATGATTGTGTATTTTGTACATGGTATTTAATCTTTGGATCTTGCGTCTGTCGCTGAGTGGTTCCCAGCCTGTTTCAAAATACAAAGAGTCTCTAGAGGCAATCATAGTTAGTCCAGTAACAATCCGAGCTGCGTGTAGTTGCAATTTCTCTAATTTTTCAGAATCGATGGATAGACAACCACCCCATACAACTGAAGCGTACTCAAGTTGGGGACGGATAAATGAAGTATACATAAGTGAAAGGCTTTTTCGATTTATTTTAAACTTAAGTTTTTTCAAAAGACCTATTTTTTTGTATGCATTAGACAGCAAGATTTCAATGTGTGATGACCAACTTAAGTTGTATGAAAACGTTACCCCTAGATGCTTATGAGTTTGAACATATTCTAATTGGCTATCCTGGAAAAGGAGTTTTGGAAATTCTTTGTTTTTTCTTGTGTTAAAAAATACAACCTTAGTTTTAGAGGGATTAAATTTTAGCAACCATTTTTTAGAGCACTCTTCAAGAGATAAAAGATCATTATTCAGATGACCTTCTATAGATTTGACACATTTAGATGCATACTGCAAACTGTTATCATCAGCAAAAAGTCTACAAAAGCTTGAAATCTTGTCAGCTACATCGTTCAAATAAATTAAAAATAACAATGGACCTAATACAGAGCCTTGTGGAACACCTGCATAAAGGGATTCAGTAGGGGATACCAGGTTTTTGTATATCACTCTTTGCGTTCTATTCTCTAAATAGCTTTTTAACCAACTATACATATCTTTCTTTACACCATACATTTTTAATTTAAATAAGAGTCCTTTGTGCCAAACACGGTCAAAGGCCTTAGATAAGTCACAAAAAATCATACAGCAGGATTTGCCTTCATCAATGTTTCTAACAATGTTATCATAAGTTTCTAACAACTGATATACAGTAGAGTGACCAGGTAAGAAACCGGCCTGTTATTTATAAAAAATATTGTTAGAGTGAAAATAGTTGTACAAGTATTTAAATACAATACGTTCCATCACTTTACTGACACAGCTTAACAATGAAACAGGTCTATAGTTAGATAAAACAGGATCATTTTTTTTAAACAAAGGGATTACATTAGCTAATTTCCATTTTTTTGGAAAAACACAGTCTTTCAATGAACGGTTAAACAATAAGCACAGAGGTTTAACAACAGATAATTTTGTTGATTTTAACATTTTATGGCTAATACAGTCTTCTCCAATGGCTTTATTGACAGGTAATATAGATAAAATATCAATAATTTCTTGTTCGCAAATAAAGATATTGTCAAAAGCACTATTACACTCAATGTTTTCTTTAGGTAATTCAGTCGTTTCATCATCAACACATGTAATTGAAGCAAAATAAGTGTTGAGTACCTGTATCTTATTTTCATCAGAAAAAGCAAAATTAACATCACCAGATGCAGATGTGTACTGTAAAGGGGGGATGTTTGTGGTTGATTTACTTTTAAAAGTTTCTCTTAGAAGTTTCCAGTAAAGCTTAGAGTTGTTTTTACTTTAATCAATAAGTTGTAATTCAAGAGTATTTTGATAATTTTCAATAGCATGTTTTTTCATGTTATTAAATTTATTTCTTATATGCTTAAAATTATCCCAGTCACTCTGTTTATCACTTTTTTGTGCTTTTCGTCTCAATCTATGTTTTTCCCGATGGGTTTTCCTTAATAGTGAATCAAACCAAGGTTTGTCTTTAGGTCTTATTAATACTGATTTTTCCGGTACACATTCCCTAACGAGATCTAAATATTTAGTTGAAAAATTTTCGGTAGCTTCGTCGGTTGATTCTGCATTGCAAATAAGATTTTCCCAGTCAGCATTTTCTATAAGGTTATTATGTTCCCCAAACGAAGTTGGGGAACATATTGTTTTTACTCTGTTTCTTATTATTATTATTTTTCTTCTTCTTCTTCTTCCTGGGTACTTTTTTGTCCGGGAATGATCTCGCAAACTATACATCCGACCAAGGTGAAATGTTTTTAGGGTCAGTAGACATGTTATGTAGATTTGCGGAATGAAGGTCATTTTGCGCGCACGTGCTTGCAAGAGCGTGCACGTGCAACATGTGAAATGGCCGATTTAATTGATATAGGCGTAACTTTTTAAATTTTTGATGAAATGCTTTGAAACTTATAATATAAGGATATATTAGTAGCATAGACAATATGACATGGTCAAAATAGCAAGATCTCACGTGCATGCACGTGCATTTTGCTCTGATTGGCTGAAACTAAAGTCTCAATATCTTTCTTGTTTTTTGATGAAATCCTTAGAAATTTTGAAAATAGCCATGCATTAGGATATCCTACAACATGATATATAGCAATTATCATGAAAACACGTGCATGCACGTGCGCTGCAATCTGATTGGCTTAAACTTTAAATAACTATAACTCCCTTAATTTTCAACCAAACAGGATGAGATTTGGAACATAGATAGATATATTTGACTACAACAAAAAAATATGGTCACCATGCACATACATACACGTGCATGTACTTGCGCTGCAATCTGATTGGTTGAAACTTTAAACAACTATAACTCCCTTGGTTTTCAACCAAACGGGATGGGATTTAGAACAAAGATAGATGTAACGGACATCTACAAGAAGGTATGGTCATTATGCTCATGCATGCACGTGCGAGCACGTACGCGCACGTGAAATGAGCAAAATAAAAAACACTTGAATGAGCTAACTTTTTAAAACTTTTGGATTAAATACTTTAATGTTTAGTATATTAAAATATATAGATTGTGTAGACAAGATGATATGGTCATTACGCACATGCATTCACATGCGCACGCGTGCAATGCTAAAATTTGAATGAACTTTCTACACTTCTTAATAAACGTTGTTAAAGTTTCAAAGGCATCGAGTTTGTCTTATTTTATGAAGCTCCCAGGGAATATGGCACCAAAAGGGAGTTGGGGATCGTTTGGGGAACACCTGTAACGGTCCCCGTTACAATTAGCACTAGTTATGTTCCCCAAACGAAGTTGGGGAACATATTGTTTTTACTCTGTTTCTTATTATTATTATTTTTCTTCTTCTTCTTCCTGGAACTTTTTTGTCCGGGAATGATCTTGTAAACTGTTCGTCCGATGTAGGTAAAACCTTTTTAGGGTTAGTAGACATGTTATGTAGATTTGCGGAATCAAGGTCATTTCGCGCGCACGTGCTTGCAAGAGCGTGCACATGCAACACGTGAAATGACCAATATTATAGATATAGCCACAACTGTTCTATTTTTAAATGAAATGCTTTGAAACTCATAATGTGAGGATATATTAGTAGTATAGACATGACGACATGGTGAAAATAGCAAGATCTCACGCGCATGCACGTGCACTTCGCTCTGATTGGCTGCAACTGAAGTCTCAATATCTTTCTTGTTTTTTGACGAAATCCTTTGAAATTTTGAACATAGCCATGCATTAGGATATCCTACAACATGAAATAAAGCAATTATCATGAAAACACGTGCATGCACGTGCGATGCAATCTGAATGGCTGAAACTTTAAACAGCTATAACTCCCTTGGTTTTCAACCAAACAGGATGGGATTTGGAACATAGATAGATATAATGGATTTCTACAAGTAGGTATGGTCACCATGCACATGCATACACGTGCGTGTACATGTGCTGCAATCTGATTGGCTGAAACTTTAAACAGCTATAACTCCCTTAGTTTTCACCCAAACGGGGTGGAATTTAGAACATAGATAGATGTAATGGACTTCTACAAGAAGGTATGGTTACCATGCTCATGTATGCACGTGCGTGCACGTGAAATGAGTAAAATCAAACAGACACTTGAATGAGCGTTTTTTTTTAAAAATAATTTTGGATTAAATACTTTAATATTCAGTATATTAAAAATATAGATTGTGTAGACAAGATGGTCATGACGCAAATGCATTCACATGTGCACGCGTGCAATGCTAAAGTTTAAATGATTTTTGTACACTTCTTTGTTAATGTTGTTAAAATCTCAGATGCATAGAGGTTGTCTTATTTAATGAAGCTTACAGGGAATATGGCACCAAAAGGGAGTTGGGGAGCGTTTGGGGAACATCTGTAACGGTCCCCGTTACAATTAGCACTAGTTATTATTATTTTTCTTCTTCTTCTTCCTGGAACTTTTTTGTCCGGGAATGATCTTGTAAACTGTTCGTCCGATGTAGGTAAAACCTTTTTAGGGTTAGTAGACATGTTATGTAGATTTGCGGAATCAAGGTCATTTTGCGCGCACGTGCTTGCAAGAGCGTGCACGTGCAACACGTGAAATGACCAATATAATAGATATAGCCACAACTGTTCTATTTTTAGATGAAACGCTTTGAAACTCATAATGTGAGGATATATTAGTAGTATAGACATGACGACATGGTGAAAATAGCAAGATCTCACGCGCATGCACGGGCACTTCGCTCTCATTGGCTGCAACTAAAGTCTCAATATCTTTCTTGTTTTTTGACGAAATACTTTGAAATTTTGAACATAGCCGTGCATTAGGATATCCTACAACACGAAATAAAGCAATTATCATGAAAACACGTGCATGCACGTGCGCTGCAATCTGATTGGCTGAAACTTTAAACAGCTATAACTCCCTTGGTTTTCAACCAAAAAGGATGGGATTTGGAACATAGATAGATATAATGGACTTCTACAAGTAGGTATGGTCACCATGCACATGCATACAACTGCGTGTACATGTGCTGCAATCTGATTGGCTGAAACTTTAAACAGCTATAACTCCCTTAGTTTTCACCCAAACGGGGTGGAATTTAGAACATAGATAGATGTAATGGACTTCTACAAGAAGGTATGGTCACCATGCTCATGTATGCACGTGCGTGCACGTGAAATGAGTAAAATCAAACATACACTTGAATGAGCGTATTTTTAAAATAATTTTGGATTAAATACTTTAATATTCAGTGTATTAAAAATATAGATTGTGTAGACAAGATGATATGGTCATGACGCAAATGCATTCACATGTGCACGGGTGCAATGCTAAGGTTTAAATGATTTTTGTACACTTCTTTGTTAATGTTGTTAAAATCTCACATGCATAGAGTTTGTCTTATTTAATGAAGCTTACAGGGAATATGGCACCAAAAGGGAGTTGGGGAGCGTTTGGGGAACATCTGTAACGGTCCCCGTTACAATTAGCACTAGTTATTATTATTCTTATTATGTTCCCCAAACGAAGTTGGGGAACATATTGTTTTTACTCTGTTTCTTATTATTATTCTTTTTTCTTCTTATTTCTTCTCCGGACTTTTTTGTCCGCGAGTGTTCTCAGAAACTGTTCACCCAACTGAGCTAAAACCTTTTTAGGGTTAATAGGTGTGTAGTGTAGGTGTGCGGAGCGAAGGTCATTTTGCGCGCATACGCATGCACGTGCGTGCGCGTGATATGAGTGAAATGACTGATATACTTAATATAGCTTTAACTTTTACATTTTTTACTGAAATGATTTGAAACTCATTATATAAAGATATATAAATAGTGTAGATAAGGTGACACTGTCAAATTAGCACGAACTCACGCGCATGCACGTGCGCTTTTCTCTGATTGGCTGAAACAAAAATCTCAGTATCTTCTCTGTTTTTTGACGAAATGCTTTGAAATTTAAAACTTAGGCATGCTTTAGGATATCCTACAATATGGTATATAAGAATTTTCATCAAATCACGCGCATGCACGTGCGCTGCAATCTGATTGGCTTAAACTTTAAATGGCTATAACTCCTTTGTTTTTTAACCAAACAGCATGGGGTTTAGAACATAGACAAACATAATAGACTCCTAGAAGAAGGCATGGTCATCATGAACATGCTTGCACGTGCATGAACGTGCGCTTCGCTCTGATTGGCTGAAACAAAAATCTCAATATCTTCTTTGTTTTTTGACGAAATGCTTTGAAATTTAAAACATAGGCATGCTTTAGGATATTCTACAATGTCATATATATTAATTTAATCAAATCACGCGCATGCACGTGCGCTGCAATCTGATTGGCTGAAACTTTAAATGGCTATAACTCCCTTGGTTTTCAACCAAACAGCATGGGATTCAGAACATAGATAGATATTATAGACTCCTACAAGAGGGAATGGTCATCATGCACAGGCATGCACGTGCGTGCACGTGAAATGTGTAAAATTCTAAATACACTAGATTAAAGATATTTTTGGATTAAATGTTGTAATATTTAGTATATTAAGATATATCAATCATATAGACAAGATGATATGGTCATTACGCATATGCATTCAAATGCGCATGCGTGCAATGCTGAAATTGAATACTTCTGGTAAAACTTTGTTAAAGTCTTAAATGTATCGCGTTTGTCTTATTTAATGAAGATTACAGGGAATAAGGCACCAAAGTAAGTTGGGGAGCGTTTGGGGAACATCTGTAACGGTTCCCGTTACAATTAGCCCTAGTTATGTTCCCCAAACGAAGTTTGGGAACATATTGTTTTTACTCTGTTTCTTATTATTATTATTATTATTATTATTCTTTTTTCTTCTTATTTCTTCTCCGGTACTTTTTTGTCCGCGAGTGTTCTCAGAAACTGTTCACCCAACTGAGCTAAAACCTTTTTAGGGTTAATAGGTGTGTTGTGTAGGTGTGCGGAACGAAGGTCATTTTGCGCGCATACGCCTGCACGTGCGGGCGCGTGAAATGACTGAAATGACTAATATATTTAATATAGCCATAACTTTAACATTTTCCGATGAAATGCTTTGAAACTCATTATATAAGGATATATTAATAGTGTAGATAATGTGACACTGTCAAATTAGCAAGAACTCACGCGCATTTACGTGCGCTTCGCTCTGATTGGCTGAAACAAAAATCTCAATATCTTTTCCGTTTTTTGACGAAATGGTATGAAATTTAAAATATAAGCATACTTTAAGATGTCCTACAACATGATGTATAACATTTGTCATGAAAGCATGCGCATGCACGTGCGCTGCAATCTGATTGGCTTAAACTTCAAATGGCTGTAACTCCCTTGTTTTTCAACCAACCACGATAAGATTTAGAACATAGACAGACACAATAGACTCCTATAAGAAGTTACGGTCATCATGCACATGCATGCACGCGCATGCACGTGCGCTTTGCTCTGATTAGCTGAAACAAAAATCTCAATATCTTACTTGTTTTTTGACAAAATACTTTGAATTTTAAAACATAATCATACCTTAATACGTCCTAAACTATGATATATAAAAGTTTTCAAGAAACCACGCCCATGCACGTGTGCTGCGATCTGATTGGCTTAAACTTTAAATGCCTATAACTTTTTTGATTCTCAACAAAACAGGATGAAATTTAGAATATGAATAGATATGACGGATTCTTACATTATGCTACTATCAAACTTGAATGCAAGGACTTGCATGCACGTGTGCGCGCGCAATGCGTTAAATGACCGATTTACTTGATATAGTCGTAATTTTTTTTATGAAACGTTTCAAAATTCAAAGAATAGAAACACATTAAAAGTGTAGTCACGATGATATAGCTTTCATGCATTGCACCTTCGCGCGCGTGCAATGATCAAATGACTTGTATACTTGATATGGCCGTTACTTTTATATTTCTTTATGAAATGCTTTGATGACCTTGACCTTTGACCTTGACCTTTGACCCCTTGACCCAAAGGTCACAATCCAGCTCAAGTTCGTAGATGTATTTACAAACTCACTTTAACAAATGCTTAGAATAAAAAAGTCAACCCCCCCCCCTTCTCCTTAAAAAAAAAAAAAAAAAAATCAATAACAACGTAGAAAATTTCTCTGAAACTCGATCAACACCTGGGATCGACATAAAATTTCACTTAAGGTGCAGAAAAGACTTCATAGAAAGTTTCCTGAAAGTTTTACGGTAAGTCTCTAAAGTATATAGAAATTATGAATTTTTACGGCAAAAATTACAAATTCTGTCGTGTTTGAAATTTAAGTGCAGACGAACAAAGATATGATATAAACCTTTTAAAGCCTATTTCTCCAGATGTCGTTAATAGCATTCAATTCTACTGATATGAATTAATATTTTAATACCAAGCATTCTTCTTTTATTTCACCATTGAAATTTATCTGAATTTTTTTTAGAATTACACAATCCCCAGAAATAGCGAGTTTCGGTATATTAAAAAGCAATACACGTTTCTTTCCAGTAAAACCTCACGTGTTTGAATTCATGAAAAAATATTGATAAGGGGGTGTTAAACAATACCTGTCACATTAGCTGACACCAAAAAACCAGGGTACGTACACGACATTTTCTGATTTATTTGCATATGCAAACAGGGCTACCCTCAAATCCACGTGTTTTCCATGTCTTTATAAACATCACAAAAGCACCCCAGGAAGTAGCCTCCTATGCCCTGGAGAAATAGTTCCTGTCAAAAAACTTTATTTATTTATAGAGTAGATAAAATTTCCTAGGCACAGGTACCAGAGTTGTCAAACTGGCCTGGAAGGAAATTAAAAAAACTCTCAAAAGAAAGGAAAATCGGCTTAATGTATGGACCTACAATTGACTAAGTTCATTTTGATTGGTCAATTACCGGTGTGGTACCCCTAGTCGCCTTGAACCCAGTCCTGTCTTTCTGAAGAAAACCAACTCCGAGCCCGATGTAAAAATCTTAGTAGAGAAATGAGAATTTGAATTTTGCTGCCTTATTATGTTCCCCAAACGAAGTTTGGGAACATATTGTTTTTACTCTGTTTCTTATTATTATTATTATTATTATTATTCTTTTTTCTTCTTATTTCTTCTCCGGTACTTTTTTGTCCGCGAGTGTTCTCAGAAACTGTTCACCCAACTGAGCTAAAACCTTTTTAGGGTTAATAGGTGTGTTGTGTAGGTGTGCGGAACGAAGGTCATTTTGCGCGCATACGCCTGCACGTGCGGGCGCGTGAAATGACTGAAATGACTGAAATGACTAATATATTTAATATAGCCATAACTTTAACATTTTCCGATGAAATGCTTTGAAACTCATTATATAAGGATATATTAATAGTGTAGATAATGTGACACTGTCAAATTAGCAAGAACTCACGCGCATTTACGTGCGCTTCGCTCTGATTGGCTGAAACAAAAATCTCAATATCTTTTCCGTTTTTTGACGAAATGGTATGAAATTTAAAATATAAGCATACTTTAAGATGTCCTACAACATGATGTATAACATTTGTCATGAAAGCATGCGCATGCACGTGCGCTGCAATCTGATTGGCTTAAACTTCAAATGGCTGTAACTCCCTTGTTTTTCAACCAACCACGATAAGATTTAGAACATAGACAGACACAATAGACTCCTATAAGAAGTTACGGTCATCATGCACATGCATGCACGCGCATGCACGTGCGCTTTGCTCTGATTAGCTGAAACAAAAATCTCAATATCTTACTTGTTTTTTGACAAAATACTTTGAATTTTAAAACATAATCATACCTTAATACGTCCTAAACTATGATATATAAAAGTTTTCAAGAAACCACGCCCATGCACGTGTGCTGCGATCTGATTGGCTTAAACTTTAAATGCCTATAACTTTTTTGATTCTCAACAAAACAGGATGAAATTTAGAATATGAATAGATATGACGGATTCTTACATTATGCTACTATCAAACTTGAATGCAAGGACTTGCATGCACGTGTGCGCGCGCAATGCGTTAAATGACCGATTTACTTGATATAGTCGTAATTTTTTTTATGAAACGTTTCAAAATTCAAAGAATAGAAACACATTAAAAGTGTAGTCACGATGATATAGCTTTCATGCATTGCACCTTCGCGCGCGTGCAATGATCAAATGACTTGTATACTTGATATGGCCGTTACTTTTATATTTCTTTATGAAATGCTTTGATGACCTTGACCTTTGACCTTGACCTTTGACCCCTTGACCCAAAGGTCACAATCCAGCTCAAGTTCGTAGATGTATTTACAAACTCACTTTAACAAATGCTTAGAATAAAAAAGTCAACCCCCCCCCCCTTCTCCTTAAAAAAAAAAAAAAATCAATAACAACGTAGAAAATTTCTCTGAAACTCGATCAACACCTGGGATCGACATAAAATTTCACTTAAGGTGCAGAAAAGACTTCATAGAAAGTTTCCTGAAAGTTTTACGGTAAGTCTCTAAAGTATATAGAAATTATGAATTTTTACGGCAAAAATTACAAATTCTGTCGTGTTTGAAATTTAAGTGCAGACGAACAAAGATATGATATAAACCTTTTAAAGCCTATTTCTCCAGATGTCGTTAATAGCATTCAATTCTACTGATATGAATTAATATTTTAATACCAAGCATTCTTCTTTTATTTCACCATTGAAATTTATCTGAATTTTTTTTAGAATTACACAATCCCCAGAAATAGCGAGTTTCGGTATATTAAAAAGCAATACACGTTTCTTTCCAGTAAAACCTCACGTGTTTGAATTCATGAAAAAATATTGATAAGGGGGTGTTAAACAATACCTGTCACATTAGCTGACACCAAAAAACCAGGGTACGTACACGACATTTTCTGATTTATTTGCATATGCAAACAGGGCTACCCTCAAATCCACGTGTTTTCCATGTCTTTATAAACATCACAAAAGCACCCCAGGAAGTAGCCTCCTATGCCCTGGAGAAATAGTTCCTGTCAAAAAACTTTATTTATTTATAGAGTAGATAAAATTTCCTAGGCACAGGTACCAGAGTTGTCAAACTGGCCTGGAAGGAAATTAAAAAAACTCTCAAAAGAAAGGAAAATCGGCTTAATGTATGGACCTACAATTGACTAAGTTCATTTTGATTGGTCAATTACCGGTGTGGTACCCCTAGTCGCCTTGAACCCAGTCCTGTCTTTCTGAAGAAAACCAACTCCGAGCCCGATGTAAAAATCTTAGTAGAGAAATGAGAATTTGAATTTTGCTGCCTTATTATGTTCCCCAAACGAAGTTTGGGAACATATTGTTTTTACTCTGTTTCTTATTATTATTATTATTATTATTATTCTTTTTTCTTCTTATTTCTTCTCCGGTACTTTTTTGTCCGCGAGTGTTCTCAGAAACTGTTCACCCAACTGAGCTAAAACCTTTTTAGGGTTAATAGGTGTGTTGTGTAGGTGTGCGGAACGAAGGTCATTTTGCGCGCATACGCCTGCACGTGCGGGCGCGTGAAATGACTGAAATGACTAATATATTTAATATAGCCATAACTTTAACATTTTCCGATGAAATGCTTTGAAACTCATTATATAAGGATATATTAATAGTGTAGATAATGTGACACTGTCAAATTAGCAAGAACTCACGCGCATTTACGTGCGCTTCGCTCTGATTGGCTGAAACAAAAATCTCAATATCTTTTCCGTTTTTTGACGAAATGGTATGAAATTTAAAATATAAGCATACTTTAAGATGTCCTACAACATGATGTATAACATTTGTCATGAAAGCATGCGCATGCACGTGCGCTGCAATCTGATTGGCTTAAACTTCAAATGGCTGTAACTCCCTTGTTTTTCAACCAACCACGATAAGATTTAGAACATAGACAGACACAATAGACTCCTATAAGAAGTTACGGTCATCATGCACATGCATGCACGCGCATGCACGTGCGCTTTGCTCTGATTAGCTGAAACAAAAATCTCAATATCTTACTTGTTTTTTGACAAAATACTTTGAATTTTAAAACATAATCATACCTTAATACGTCCTAAACTATGATATATAAAAGTTTTCAAGAAACCACGCCCATGCACGTGTGCTGCGATCTGATTGGCTTAAACTTTAAATGCCTATAACTTTTTTGATTCTCAACAAAACAGGATGAAATTTAGAATATGAATAGATATGACGGATTCTTACATTATGCTACTATCAAACTTGAATGCAAGGACTTGCATGCACGTGTGCGCGCGCAATGCGTTAAATGACCGATTTACTTGATATAGTCGTAATTTTTTTTATGAAACCTTTCAAAATTCAAAGAATAGAAACAGATTAAAAGTGTAGTCACGATGATATAGCTTTCATGCATTGCACCTTCGCGCGCGTGCAATGATCAAATGACTTGTATACTTGATATGGCCGTTACTTTTATATTTCTTTATGAAATGCTTTGATGACCTTGACCTTTGACCTTGACCTTTGACCCCTTGACCCAAAGGTCACAATCCAGCTCAAGTTCGTAGATGTATTTACAAACTCACTTTAACAAATGCTTAGAATAAAAAAGTCAACCCCCCCCCCTTCTCCTTAAAAAAAAAAAAATCAATAACAACGTAGAAAATTTCTCTGAAACTCGATCAACACCTGGGATCGACATAAAATTTCACTTAAGGTGCAGAAAAGACTTCATAGAAAGTTTCCTGAAAGTTTTACGGTAAGTCTCTAAAGTATATAGAAATTATGAATTTTTACGGCAAAAATTACAAATTCTGTCGTGTTTGAAATTTAAGTGCAGACGAACAAAGATATGATATAAACCTTTTAAAGCCTATTTCTCCAGATGTCGTTAATAGCATTCAATTCTACTGATATGAATTAATATTTTAATACCAAGCATTCTTCTTTTATTTCACCATTGAAATTTATCTGAATTTTTTTTAGAATTACACAATCCCCAGAAATAGCGAGTTTCGGTATATTAAAAAGCAATACACGTTTCTTTCCAGTAAAACCTCACGTGTTTGAATTCATGAAAAAATATTGATAAGGGGGTGTTAAACAATACCTGTCACATTAGCTGACACCAAAAAACCAGGGTACGTACACGACATTTTCTGATTTATTTGCATATGCAAACAGGGCTACCCTCAAATCCACGTGTTTTCCATGTCTTTATAAACATCACAAAAGCACCCCAGGAAGTAGCCTCCTATGCCCTGGAGAAATAGTTCCTGTCAAAAAACTTTATTTATTTATAGAGTAGATAAAATTTCCTAGCACAGGTACCAGAGTTGTCAAACTGGCCTGGAAGGAAATTAAAAAAACTCTCAAAAGAAAGGAAAATCGGCTTAATGTATGGACCTACAATTGACTAAGTTCATTTTGATTGGTCAATTACCGGTGTGGTACCCCTAGTCGCCTTGAACCCAGTCCTGTCTTTCTGAAGAAAACCAACTCCGAGCCCGATGTAAAAATCTTAGTAGAGAAATGAGAATTTGAATTTTGCTGCCTTATTATGTTCCCCAAACGAAGTTTGGGAACATATTGTTTTTACTCTGTTTCTTATTATTATTATTATTATTATTATTCTTTTTTCTTCTTATTTCTTCTCCGGTACTTTTTTGTCCGCGAGTGTTCTCAGAAACTGTTCACCCAACTGAGCTAAAACCTTTTTAGGGTTAATAGGTGTGTTGTGTAGGTGTGCGGAACGAAGGTCATTTTGCGCGCATACGCCTGCACGTGCGGGCGCGTGAAATGACTGAAATGACTAATATATTTAATATAGCCATAACTTTAACATTTTCCGATGAAATGCTTTGAAACTCATTATATAAGGATATATTAATAGTGTAGATAATGTGACACTGTCAAATTAGCAAGAACTCACGCGCATTTACGTGCGCTTCGCTCTGATTGGCTGAAACAAAAATCTCAATATCTTTTCCGTTTTTTGACGAAATGGTATGAAATTTAAAATATAAGCATACTTTAAGATGTCCTACAACATGATGTATAACATTTGTCATGAAAGCATGCGCATGCACGTGCGCTGCAATCTGATTGGCTTAAACTTCAAATGGCTGTAACTCCCTTGTTTTTCAACCAACCACGATAAGATTTAGAACATAGACAGACACAATAGACTCCTATAAGAAGTTACGGTCATCATGCACATGCATGCACGCGCATGCACGTGCGCTTTGCTCTGATTAGCTGAAACAAAAATCTCAATATCTTACTTGTTTTTTGACAAAATACTTTGAATTTTAAAACATAATCATACCTTAATACGTCCTAAACTATGATATATAAAAGTTTTCAAGAAACCACGCCCATGCACGTGTGCTGCGATCTGATTGGCTTAAACTTTAAATGCCTATAACTTTTTTGATTCTCAACAAAACAGGATGAAATTTAGAATATGAATAGATATGACGGATTCTTACATTATGCTACTATCAAACTTGAATGCAAGGACTTGCATGCACGTGTGCGCGCGCAATGCGTTAAATGACCGATTTACTTGATATAGTCGTAATTTTTTTTATGAAACGTTTTAAAATTCAAAGAATAGAAACACATTAAAAGTGTAGTCACGATGATATAGCTTTCATGCATTGCACCTTCGCGCGCGTGCAATGATCAAATGACTTGTATACTTGATATGGCCGTTACTTTTATATTTCTTTATGAAATGCTTTGATGACCTTGACCTTTGACCTTGACCTTTGACCCCTTGACCCAAAGGTCACAATCCAGCTCAAGTTCGTAGATGTATTTACAAACTCACTTTAACAAATGCTTAGAATAAAAAAGTCAACCCCCCCCCTTCTCCTTAAAAAAAAAAAATCAATAACAACGTAGAAAATTTCTCTGAAACTCGATCAACACCTGGGATCGACATAAAATTTCACTTAAGGTGCAGAAAAGACTTCATAGAAAGTTTCCTGAAAGTTTTACGGTAAGTCTCTAAAGTATATAGAAATTATGAATTTTTACGGCAAAAATTACAAATTCTGTCGTGTTTGAAATTTAAGTGCAGACGAACAAAGATATGATATAAACCTTTTAAAGCATATTTCTCCAGATGTCGTTAATAGCATTCAATTCTACTGATATGAATTAATATTTTAATACCAAGCATTCTTCTTTTATTTCACCATTGAAATTTATCTGAATTTTTTTTAGAATTACACAATCCCCAGAAATAGCGAGTTTCGGTATATTAAAAAGCAATACACGTTTCTTTCCAGTAAAACCTCACGTGTTTGAATTCATGAAAAAATATTGATAAGGGGGTGTTAAACAATACCTGTCACATTAGCTGACACCAAAAAACCAGGGTACGTACACGACATTTTCTGATTTATTTGCATATGCAAACAGGGCTACCCTCAAATCCACGTGTTTTCCATGTCTTTATAAACATCACAAAAGCACCCCAGGAAGTAGCCTCCTATGCCCTGGAGAAATAGTTCCTGTCAAAAAACTTTATTTATTTATAGAGTAGATAAAATTTCCTAGGCACAGGTACCAGAGTTGTCAAACTGGCCTGGAAGGAAATTAAAAAAACTCTCAAAAGAAAGGAAAATCGGCTTAATGTATGGACCTACAATTGACTAAGTTCATTTTGATTGGTCAATTACCGGTGTGGTACCCCTAGTCGCCTTGAACCCAGTCCTGTCTTTCTGAAGAAAACCAACTCCGAGCCCGATGTAAAAATCTTAGTAAGAAATGAGAATTTGAATTTTGCTGCCTTATTATGTTCCCCAAACGAAGTTTGGGAACATATTGTTTTTACTCTGTTTCTTATTATTATTATTCCCTTCTTACGGAGTTTTTTGGGAACATTTGTTTTTACTCAACTGGTTTCTTATTATTATTATTATTAAGGTCATTCCGTACTTCACGCGTGAAATGACTGAAATGACTTATTTAATGATTCTAACATTGTTTCTTATTTATTATTATTTAATTGAATTATTGTTTGTACTTTTAATATTTTTCCGTGCCGCGATTTCTCGAACTTTGTCATGAAAGCATGATGGAATTACGTGAAATTTTCTTAAAATGTGTTGTTTTTCACAACTGAATTTAAAATATCCGACAGACAAATTTAAACACATTCATGCCATGCATGCAATTTCGCGCTTGCATTGCCGCGATTAAACTCAAAAACGGTGATTAGCTGAAACTTTCAAATAATCTGATATATACCATCCAGGACTTTCGTTCGTACTGACTTTTTTTATTACGCATTTTTTATTTATTTTTGGAATGATGACTCTTCCTAGCTATGATATGTAAAATTTTTGAATACTTTTTGCACTGGAGCCTATAACTTTTTTGATTCTCGGGATGAAATTTAGGCTGTCTGACGGATGTCAACTCCGCTATATCAAACTTGAAAAAAAATTCGTTAAATGTCATTTACTTGATATAGTGTTCTTTAAAATTCTGAAACAGATTAAAAGTTTTGAAATTCGTTGATTTTTTGTATACTTCGATATGCCGTTACTCGTAGAAAATTTTCATATTTATTTTGACCTTGAATACGGTAAAAGGTCAAATACTCAATTTCGATTTTTTAATTACTCAATTGAAAAAGTTTTACAAATTATTGAAAAATGTTAAAAGTAGAAAAAACTCGGAACGAATTCAGAAAGTTGCCTGAAAGAAACATAAGTCTCTAATATTTTATAAATTTTTATTTCTGATTTGATTAAGTGTCAGACGAGATATGATATAAACCTTTTAAAGCCATATTTCTCCAGATGTGTTAATAGCATTGGATGAAATGACTTTTTTAATAAAGCATTTTCTTTTATTTCACCATTGAAATTTATCGAATTACTAGAAACACAATCCCCAGTAATAGCGATGTTTGAATTTATGAAAAAATATTAATTGTAAAAATACCTGTCACATCAGAAAAGCTACACAATACATTTTCCATCAATTTCCATAAGCAAATGTCTCTTGAATTTATAAATATTTTATTTTATCTATATAAAAAAAAAAAACATTGTCAAAGCATTTAGAAATATTTCATAAAAAATATCTATTTAAAGGCTAAATTTCAAGAGGCACAGGCAGCACGTGGCATTGGTTTAGGCAATTGACTTGATCCGCTCCTTCCTTTAACTGGACCACATGTATACACTTTCATTTGATTAAAATGACATTTGAAGTTGAACACTGGATGTCTTTCTGAAGAAAACATGAGCCCTGATGTAAAAATCTTAGTAAGAACTGGAAAATTGAGCATGAGAAAAATTAAGGTCGTTTCATTATTATAAGTTGCCCCGAACAAGTCGGGGACGATATTGTATTGTACGCATGTTTTTTTTATCCAGGCTGCCATGGAAACCTGTAAAAAGCGTTCACAATATTCTTACCGTTGCCATGGAAACCTGTAAAAAGCGACAAATTTTGAGATGTTCTCTCTGGTCCCTTAAACATTCGTCATGAAACTTTTCTTATTTTAATGATTAGTATATGTAGTTCTGCAACTCGTATTTAAAATTTTCATATAATCGATTATTGCCATGGAAACCAGGTGAAAGTTAAAATTCTTTAATTTCGATTTTCTCAATAACTACTCAGGCAATCGTTTTGAAACTTTCAATGTTTATTCCTTGCAATGTGTCAAAGTGATTTCTACTTTCAAAATAATTGTAATGAGTCGCTCACGGTGGCCATAGAAACGAAACAGAAAAAAAGATTCAGATGTAAACATGTGTTCTCCAAGGTCTAGGTCAAAGGGTCAAAGTTCGTCGTATCCAATAAAAGTTCTTTTCACAAGGATTACATATTTGAAATACGAAAGCCCTAGTACTTACCGTTCAAACGTTATGGCTATTTACTATGTTCAAGACGACCCCCCCCCCCCTTTTTTTTTGAAGCACACAGCCAAGTAGAATACAGAGATATAACATATACAACTTACAAGTAACTTTTTAAAATCTTCATTCATAAAATTCTGTTCCCGTCATGTGATATTTTGCCATCATTCATTCTCCTTCTGTTTTGTCTCTTGAATTTATAAATATTTTATTTTATCTATATAAAAAAAAATAACGATTGTCAGCTGCATTTATTATCATTTCGCGTTTTCTTGTATATCTATCACTTGTATATTATTCATTTCATTAGATAGTGCAAGTATAAATTAAAAAAATGGTACGTCATTTCCATAGTTTTTATTCATTCATAAATTCTTTGATCCGCTCCTGATGGTTCGCAAAGCCTTGATCACCACTGTATACAAAACATTCATCTCGCCGAAAATGTTCATGATTCCGCTAAACTGAGAAAGTTCACACATGATTTATCATCTCATAACACACATCAGCTCTCTGCAATGCAGAAATGCTCGAATTGATGGTGGCATGTCAGATTCGTTTTTCGGTAGAACCTCTAAAATGAAAGTGAAAGAGGGAAATTTCAGAGTTCTCACTGGCGTTACAATACACAAAATAATTCGGCTGATCTTCTTCATAAATTACATTTCCCAAGCTTTTATGATGGGAAAGATACTGCCAATTAACAAGTATGAGGCTCAGTTCAGTACATCTGCCAGATTTCTTTTATGCAAGTCTGCAAATTTAGGAACTTGTAATTTTTTCCTGCACTACTTTCTTCTCCTACCAATTCTAAAAATAATTAGTGGGATGTACCCAATTAAGGTCTTCCGTTTCCAATGGAAATGACTGATACAACTCGATGGTTGTTCAAACTTAGCTAATTGACTTTTGTTTAAGTGATGATTAAAATGAAAGTCTTGTCCAGTACGGGGCGACATATGCTATTGCTTGCAATAGCAGACTTTCTAGTTATTATGTTCCCCAAACGGAGTTTGGGAACATATTGTTTTTACTCTGTTTCTTATTATTATTATTATTATTATTTTTTTTCTTATTTGTTCTCCGGTACTTTTTTGTCCGCGAGTGTTTCAGAAACTGTTCGCCCAACTGAGCTAAAACCTTTTTAGGGTTAATAGGTGTGTAGTGTAGGTGTGCGGAACGAAGGTCATTTTGCGCGCATACGCCTGCACGTGCGTGCGCGTGAAATGAGTGAATTGACTGATATACTTAATATAGCTATAACTTTTACATTTCTTGATGAAATGCTTTGAAACTCATTACGTAAGGATATATTGATAGTGTTAATAAAATGACACTGTCAAATTAGCACGAACTCACGCGCATGCACGTGCGCTTTGCTCTGATTGGCTGAAACAAAAATCTCAATATCTCTTTTGTTTTTCGACGAAATGCTTTGAAATTTTAAACATTGTCATGAATTAGGATATCCTACAATATAATGTGGAAAAATTTCATGAAATCACGCGCATGCACGTGTGCTGCAATCTGATTGGCTGAAACTTTAAATGGCTATATTTCCTTTGTTTTTTGACGAAACGCTTTGAAATTTAAAACATAGTCATGCATTAGGATATCCTGCAATATGATATACCAAAAATTTCAAGAAATCACGCGCATGCACGTGTGCTGCAATCTGATTGGCTGAAACATTAAATGGCTATATCTCCTTTGTTTTTTGACGAAATGCTTTAAAATTTAAAACATAATCATTCATTAGGATATCCTACAATGCGATATAGAAAAATAATCATGAAATCACGCGGATGCACGTGTGCTGCAATCTGATTGGCTGAAACTTGAAATGGCTATAACTCCCTTGTTTTTCAACCAAACAGGATGGGATTCAGAACATAAATAAATATAAGGGACTCCTACAAGAAGGTATGTTCATCATGCACGTGCACGCACGTGCGTGCATTTGGAACGAATGAAATTAGAAATACACTTGAATGAGTGATTTTTAATACTTTTGGACTGAATGCTTTCACATATAGTCAATTACAGGGAATATGGAACTAAAAGGGAGTTGGGGAGTGTTTGGGGAACATCTGTAACGGTTCCCGTTACAATTAGCACTAGTTATTATTCTTTTTATTCTTATTTGTTCTCCGGTACTTTTTTGTCCGGAAGTGTTCTCAGAAACTGTTCACCCAACTGACCTAAAACCTTTTTAGGGTTAATGGGTGTGTAGTGTAGGTGTGCGGAACGAAGGTCATTTTGCGCGCATACGCGTGCACGTGCGTGCGCGTGATATGAGTGAAATGACTGATATACTTAATATAGCTATAACTTTTACATTTTTTAATGAATTGACTTGAAACTCATTATATAATGATATATTAATAGTGTAGATAATGTGACACTGTCAAATTAGCACGAACTTACGCGCATGCACGTGCGCTTCGCTCTGATTGGCTGAAACAAAAATCTCAATATCTTTTCTGTTTTTTGACGAAATGCTTTGAAAT
This sequence comes from Saccostrea cuccullata, assembly GCF_032062105.1. Classification (NCBI taxonomy): domain Eukaryota; kingdom Metazoa; phylum Mollusca; class Bivalvia; order Ostreida; family Ostreidae; genus Saccostrea; species Saccostrea cuccullata. The sequence continues at coordinate 6,756 of NW_026932320.1, read as the reverse complement.
TTAAAACATAGGCATACTTTAGGATGTCCTACAAAATGATATATAACAATTGTCATGAAAGCACACGCATGCACGTGCGCTGCAATCTGATTGGCTAAAACTTTAAATAGCGATAACTCCCTTGTTTTTAAACCAAACAGGATGGGATTCAGAACATAGATAGACATTATGGACTCCTACAAAAGGGTATGGTCATCATGCACATGCATGCACGTGCATGAACGTGCGCTTTGCTCTGATTGGCTGACACAAAATTTTCAATATCTTTATTGTTTTTTGAAGAAATGCTTTGAAATTTAAATCATAGGCATGCTTTAGAATGTCCTACAATATGATATATAATAATTTATCACGCGCATGCACGTTCGCTGCAATTTGATTGGCTGAAACTTTAAATGGCTATAATTCCCTTATTTTTCAACCAAAAAGGATGGGATTCAGAACATAGATAGACATTATGGGCTCCTACAATAGTGTATGATCATGATGCACATGCATGCACGTGCGTGCACGTGAAATGAGTAAAATTACAAATACACTGGATTAAACATATTTTTAAATACGTATGGAATAAATGTTGTAATATTTAGTATATTAAAATATACGAATAGTGTAGACAAGATGATATGGTCATTACGCACATGCATTCAAATGCGCATGCGTGCAATGCTGAAATTTGAATAAACTTGATATACTTCTGGGTAAATAATGTAAAAGTCTAAAATGCATCGTGTTTGTCTTATTTAATGAAGCGCACAGAGAATATGCCACAAAAGGAAGTTGGGGAGCGTTTGGGGAACATCTGTAACGGTTCCCGTTACAATTAGCCCTAGTTATTATTATTTTTCTTCCTTCCTGAAAATTTTGTCCGCGAGTGATCTTGTAAACTACACATCCGACTTAGGTGAAAACTTTTTAGGGTAAGTAGGCATGTTATGTAGATTTGCGGAATCAAGGTCATTTTGCGCGCACGTGCTTGCAAGAGCGCGCACGTGCAAAACTTAAAATGACCAATATATAATGGATATAACCGTAACTTTTCTATTTTGTGACGAAATGTTTTGAAACTTATAATGTAAGGATATATTAGTAGTATGCACAAGATGACACGGTCAAAATAGCAACATCGCATGCTCATGCACGTGCGCTTCGCTCTGATTGGCTGAAACTAAAGTCTCAATATCTTTTTTTTCTTTTGATAAAATCATTTGAAATTTTGAACATAGTCATACATTAGGGAGATCTACAGCCTGTAATATAAGATTTATCATGAAAGCATGTGCATGCACATGTGCTTGCAAGAGCTCGCACGTGCAACGCGAGAAATGTCCAATATAATTGATACAGACGTAACTATTTAAATTATTGATGAAATGCTTTGAAACTCATATTATAAGTATATATTAGAAGCATAGACAAAATGACATGGTCAAAAAAGTAAGATCTCACGCGCATGCACGTGCGCTTCGCTCTGATTGGCTGAAACTAAAGTCTCAATATCTTTCTTGTTTCTTGTCATAATCCTTTGAAATTTTAAACACAGACTCATATTATGAAGATCTACAGCATGATATATAAGAATTTTCATGAAAGCATGCGCATGCCCGCGTGCTGCAATCTGATTGGCTGAAACATTAAATGGCTATATCTCCTTTGTTTTTTGACGAAATGCTTTGAAATTTAAAACATAGTCATGCATTAGGATATCCTACAATATGATAAAGAAAAAAATCATGAAATCACACGCATGCACGTGTGCTGCAATCTGATTGGCTTAAACTTGAAATGGCTATAACTCCCTTGTTTTTCAACCAAAGAGGATGGGATTTAGAATATAGATAGATATTAGGGACTGCTACAAGAAGGTATGGTCATCATGCACGTGCACGCACGTGCGTGCATTTGGAACGAGTGAAATGAAAAATACACTTGAAAGGGTGATTTTTCTTACTTTTTGACTGAATGCTTTAATATATTGTATATTAAAATTTGTAGATAGGGTAGACAAGATGATGTGATCATAACGCACATACATTCACATGCGCACGGGTGCAATGCTAAAATTTGAAATATAATTGGTATTCTTCTGAGAAAACGTTGTTAAAGTTAAAAATGCACAGAGTTTGTCTTATTAAATGAAGCTTACAGGGAATATGGCACCAAAAAGGAGTTGGGGAGCGTTTGGGGAACATCTGTAACGGTTCCCGTTACAATTAGCACTAGTTAAGTATATTCTAAGTGGTTTGAGAGGGCTTTCTACCTAACGGGAACAATTGGCTGTGGTCGAGCATGTATATATACACAGTCTCCGCAAACTCAGATGATGATTTGTGTTTTTTAATTAAAAATTCATAATAAAACTGTTATTTGAACTAAAGAAAAAAAAATAATATAACCCACATTAATTTTTAGATGTTCGATGAAAGATAAAACTAAAATAGAATTTAGATTTCAATTTTCATTACTAATTAAAAATAAAAATTCCTTAGTAAGTGTTTAAAAATTATACACTTTTCCATAGGTCTAGAATAAATTAAATCTAAATTCTCTTCGTGTATTTTAATCATAATCACTTTAAAGTTTTAAATTAAGTGAGTAGATCAATGAATTTAAATCGGTATTTAATTGTCTTCTTGATGTTTTTTGTGAAATTCGTAATCCTCTAATAAGACATTTATCAAATAATGTTTATAACAACAGATTAATATTTATATACAGATAAAAACGTGGTTTAACTATTAGTAAATAATTAATTTTTTTACTTAAATCTGTACGCAGATTCCGGTGTATTAAATTATTCTTAATTTTTTTTTTTTCAGATTAAGAACATTAGGGAAAAAAAATTGTCTCTGTGGGTGGATGATAGATTAAAAAATACTTCAGGTTTACTGATGAAGGATGTTAAATAATTTGAAAATTCAGCCGAGAATTTTTAATGATGTGGGAACGTAGCGGGAACGATAACTCTAGAAAGAAAATGGGATTCGTACCCCGCAAGCTCTAGCTGCAGATCGGTAGCGTTATGGTTTTATATATTTGTCTTTGACCATAACGCTACAGATCCCGTAATGCAAAAAAGGTGCAGTTTACGGCGCAATATTTTTTGCGCACTTTTGGGGAGAATTTCTCACCTTTTCAGCATCGGTTAGTTAAAAAACCTTTCACTCCCTAATTCTAGACACATTCTGTAGGCAATATGTATAATTTATCCACCTCCCAACCATTTATAGTTGTCTCTACAGGCAGTAAACTCTCTTAAAGTGCTTTTCCAGCAATCTAACAAATATTATAATAATTTTAATCAAGCGAGTTTATCACTTGTAGAGACGACTATAAAGGGTTGGGAGATGGATAAAATATACAGACTTGTTAAATATTGTGCCTAGAATTAGGGAGTGAAAGGTAGTTAATTGAGCGATGCTGGAAAGTGGAGAAATTCTCCCCAAAAGTGCGCAGAAAATATTGCGCCGTAAATTGCACCTTTTTTGCATTAAGGGATCTGTAGCGTTATGGTCAAAGGCAAATATATAAAACCATAACGCTACAGATCTGCAGCTAGAGCTTGCGGGGTACGAATCCCATTTTCTTTCTAGAGTTATCGTTCCCGCATTGTGAGTGGTGTATATTAATTGCTGCAATTATTGAGTGGCATGAAGAATGTTGTTATTTTGAATTGCATTTCAGATGGTACAACTACATATACATTTTTTATTTCAAACATTTCAAACCTTCTAATATTTTGTGGCTGGCAACATTAATAAAAAGTGAAAAAATTACAATTCTAAATTTTTCCTATTCTCACATATATGGTAAAGTTAGTAGTTACAAAATGATGCCAACACAAAGTTTTGACCATTCAATAAGAGTGAAAATTTTTTTTCTGATTCCGCTAAGAATATAGTCTCTGCGAGATGTCAAACTTGGTGTACCATTATCAAACGAGTACTTTTATGCGAAGGATAGAGAAATATATTTTAAATTCCGTACGTCTGAGCAAGTCAGACATACAAAGGCAAATACACTTTGAATATTTAATTTAGTCAGAGAATACTGCGATAATCCCTTAATAGGAAATATTATAATTATGATGCTTTGTGTGAGTTTGATAGAGATGAAATTGAAAATAACTTACATTAATTATATAAGCTGGAGTCCACTGGAGCATAACAAACTCGGAGAAGAACAAACAGAGATCTCTATAAAGATTTTTCAGAGCTGGGATCAGGTGCCATGGAGGAGCACGCATCCCCTATCGAGCGCTCACATCCTTGATGTCGAAAAATAAAGGGATAATCCGTAGACAATTTAGTGTTTGAATAATAACCCAACATGTAACAATTAGTATAAAAAAGCTAATCAACATTCGACTTAATAATAGGTTGTGTTTGCTGACAACGTCATTGTAAAATAGAACTTGCGAAATGATGACTTTAAAAAATGATGAAAGAGGAATATCAGCTGTCTTAGATTCTTTATGAGTTCCATTTTTAATTAAAAAATCAGTTGTCTTTTAATATCATTAAATTCTCATATCATATCTATAACATATTTAGGGTTTTGACTCTTGATTTACAAGAATCTAGTATCTTTTATTCTATATTAGAAACACACTAATAGTATTTCACTATCTAGATTTCCTTTTTTATTTAATAACAAATTTATAATCATATATACTGAGCTGCCCAGTGGTTTTTGAATAAGTAAATCCTCAAAAGTGAAAGAATGCCAAATTCAACGAAAGTAAAGCGGTCATCTTTTTTATTAAACTGAACCCAACGATCGTCGAATCTCTGTAACCTTAATTTAGTACATGTGTATTTATTATAAGTAGCTTTCTTATTTATGTACGTCACTAAATCGACAAAAGAACTTAAATAAACTAAAGATGTAATCGCAGGGCACTGGTGCAATACTAACAAGTGTCAATTGTAAAACCATATATGCAATGATAAAAATATGCTAAAGGTTGGATTTTCTGTCTCCATTTATGAAAGGCGTTACTTCATGGTCATACCCCCCCCCCCAAAAAAAAGTCAGAGTTACCGACTAATGTACCCCTTCAGTAGTATCGCGAAATTTGAATTCATAAATTTAAACGTTTGTGCCAGTGATGAACATTTGAGATACTAGTATACTAATTGAACTACATGTATCAGTGTAGAAGTTGACACCGTTGTCTGTCTAGTTGCAATTGTTAATCAAGAAGGAGGGACCAACACGGGGGATGCAGAGGGTCATTCTAGAGTAGCCTACAAAAGACCCCCCCCCCGAAATTTGGTAAAACAGCATATTATATTTGATGAAGGACCAATCTGATTTTCTTCACGTCAAACATAACATCTGGTCTGTTGTATATTGCTTCAGACATGGAAGATGAACAAAGGAAATGAAATCTTCCTCCATACAGAATTGAGAATGATTGTGAGGATATTTTAGCCATTGAAAATCTGAAAATAAAGAGTAGGAAAAGTAGAAAACTTTGAAAAGATCAGTAAAATTAAAAAAAAAAAATGCCATCGATAGGATAATTAACTGCGAAGAATAAGAACAGATGGCCATTCCAGGATAGCATTAATATGGACATCGGAGGGACAGGGGCGACATGGAATAACAAAGAAAACATGATAGAAAACACGTAGAAGAACCCGACAAAGAGAAAGGAAACAACTGGACTTAGGCTATCATCAAAGCAAAAGATAACTTCCATCATGGTCATGTTCTAAATTTTGTATTTACTCCCACCCGGTAAATTCAAAATTTAGAACATAACAACTTTCTGATTGAATGCTGTATATATTTGTATCATTGAAATGAAATATGCTATAAAATTGAATTTTTTGATTTAAATATTTCAGGTTCTTTTGAAAATTTTCCAAAAAGCTAACATGTGACGTACCGCCCTTAACAGGTTCTTAAAGCGTCCTTGAGACGAGGATTTAAACGGAACATAAGCCCTCATCAGGTGAACCGATTATTGACTCGATGCACCTTAAAGAAATGTTACCCATTGATCGACTGAATTATGATTTTAAGGATTGAGGGGATTATAATAAAATACCAGTACATTAACCTGACTTTTGGCTGTTTTGTGTGTTAAGTCAGCAAAGGACACCTGCACTGATTTCAGTTTTACTTTCCATTTAACAGTTTAAAGATGCAAAAGTGTTAGAACATAGCGGGAAGTTAAAAAAAAATATTAAAATCCATACAAAGAACTATCAGTAGCAAAAAAATAAATAAAACAAGAGTAAGAATTGCAAAAGCACATAGACAGTTTTAGATGCCATTTTATTGAATATTTGTGGTCTTGTTGTTCAAATTCTTGTTAGGGATCCGGAGGCAGTTCGATTTCTGGAGGAGTCTAGAAAGCAAAATCCTTGCCAAAAAAAAAAAAAAAATCGAAAGGTTTATGTGAGGAAGGAACCAGGATCAGGAATCCACTACATTAAATTTCTTCATGACAGCGTCCAAACCCTCACGCTCTGAAGTTTTTAGGATAAATAGAAATTAAAGTTAATGTTTTGTCACACCAACAATATTCGCCAGATCTTTCACCCTTTGACTTGTTTCATTTTCCAAACTTATAAACAAAACACCTTTCAGAAAAAAGAAACAAGTCTAGGAAATCATAGGTTCTGTAATATTCTAGTATATGAATGGCCAAACTCAAAAATCTGATCTAAAGACAACCAGGAATTTGATAAAAATGTTACGGACATGTGTTTTAAAAGGGAAATCATTAAGACTTAATCAAGA